>NW_027504196.1:0-26850 GCF_021521415.1 Bidens hawaiensis | reverse complement strand
ATTGAACTGATTTCAAGATTGGTGAATATTTATTGATGCTTTAAGTTAGAAACACTTTATCAAGATTTACATTTGTCAAGACTTTGAATTTGAACTTAATTGTCTTTACTTTAATGGTTATGTACTTTGTTACTTGAATTTGTTTGGATAATTAATTTAAAATAATTGATATGGTCACAATTAAATAGTGCATTATAGTAGCTTGAGAGTTGTGAACAATCAAGTCGCGCCCCGGAATATCCGCCTTAGGTTGGGGTGTGACACGTTATACCAAAACTTTTAAACTTTGACAGTTTTAACCCAAAACTTTACAAATTTACTATATAAACCGTATACTTTCTGAAATGGCTAATTTCTATGCATTAGCGTCTCAGAACATGATTATGCAACAAATGTTACATTTGGATGCTGAGATTGGGTCTCATTTAGTGTCCAATGCTTGATGAAACTGAGTGATTTCGCCAAAAGGGAACCGCAGTATAGAGCTCATTTGGGATTCGTATATCCTGACTGTGCATGTAGTCTCGATAATGTATATAGTCCTCGCATGATTGGTGATCCGAGTACAAACTATGATGTAAAACCAAATTCCATTCTATGATTAGACAACAAGACCAAGAACCATCCAAGGGGGAGTTTGTTAATGAACTAAACATCTATCACTTAGGTCTTGTAGGTTGTACGGTATGATAGCAGTTATTAGACTGAAGTTTACATGTTTACTATGTGAAAAAGGCTTATATGGGCGTATAAGTTATACGGTCATATATCTTATACGACCGTATATCATATACGGGCATATAAGTGGTTTATCACAAATATATATATATATATATATATATATATATATATATATATATATATATATATATATATATATATATATAGTTTGTTTGTTATTTTGCTATTGGACTTTTGCCCAAAACTTGTACATGTATTGTATACTGTCATATCCGAAAAACCATCACTGCTATAGAATGAATAAACGAGTAGTTAAAGAGACGTTATCGTGTTTTTCATCTTGTAACGAATTCTGCGCGTCACATTAAAGAGTAGATCTTTTCATGAACGTGTTTACACGTTGTGTCATACGATCCGCTCTACGAACTTTCATCTGGTATCAGAGCTTGTTGCTCGGAATCCACTTGGAAAACTCGTTTTCGTTTCTTTTTCTCCACTATTTTGATTATTCCGGAGGATGTAGCCGTTCAAATGTAACCAAAACTTCACACATTGTCACATTCTTGGCTTTTAACAACATACTAAAAGTCAGATCCTTACATCTTCGTTTTTCCAAAGAAATTGTCAAAACATTAACGTCAAGTTTATCTGGGCGCATATGTTTGAAGCGTATAAGTTGAGAGCGCATATGTTTTGAAGGCGCATAAGTATAAACGCATTTCATATTGGGCTCATAAGTTGGGTTTCTACTTGGACACATATGTTTTCACTTATACGGCGGATAAGTTATCCGTCCGTATAACATATACAGTGTACTTGTGATTGGGTTATACGCTGCAAGCTTCAATGTATAACATATACGCTAAACTGCTAGTGGACATATATGGAGCTACTGTTGGCATATAACGTATACGCTGGATAACTCACTCCATCAATCTTTTACATTATTTATCAGCGAAAAAGTACGTGCATGTCGTATTTGTTATTCTGGTTCATACATTCTTATACGAGCGTGTAAGATATACGTCGTTTACAAGCTTAGATGTTGATATATGAACATAAGCGTAAATGTTACATATACCTTGTGGGTACCTATACGCTGATGAATCATTTATGGAGAATCTGAATTTGTGTTGGAAGATATATGGGTGGAGAACGGAATGATGATAGCCGTGACATATTATTGGGAGTTCATGAAAGATAAAAGATCTAATTGTTAGCCGAATTAAAAGTCTCAAGTGTCAAATAATTTCTTGATGATTGGAAAGCATGATGTTTATGGGTCTTGTATCTTGATGATTGAAATTTGAGAACCTAGTATAAACAATATCCGAGGGGGAGTCTGTTGGAGCATGAACGCCTACTGCCTAGACAACAAGACCAAGCACTATCCAATGGGGAGTTTGTTAGTGCACGAAATGTCTATCGCTTAGGTCTTGTAGGTTGTACGGTAGGATAGCAGTGATTAGAACATAGTTTACCTGTTTAATAAGTGAAAAAGGCTTATACGGGCGTATAAGTTATACCGTCGTATATCTTATACGATAGTATATCATATACGGGCGTATATTCACACACACACGTATATATATATACGTATGTATATATACATAGTTTGTTATTTTGCTATTGGACTTTTGTCCAAAACTGGCACATGTATTGTATACTGTCATATCCGAAGGTACCATCACTTCTATTGAATGAATAAACGAGTAGTTAAAGAGACGTTATCGTGTTTTTATCTTGTAACGAATTCCACGCGTTACATTAAAGAGTAGATCTTTTTGTGAACGTGTTTACACATCGCGTCATACGATCCGTTCTATGAACAAGAAACTCTCAAGATGAGAAGAAAGCTTTGGAAGTCGAGACAGGAGCTTATTCGACTGACGACGATAACATATTTCATTAAGTTGCAAGTATTAAGATTTGTGTTTCTCTATTTCAGCACTTGAGAATGAGAAATATGGATAATACTTTGGAGAGTAATAAAGTGATGTTGGAAGTTTTAGTACATAATCTTTTGTTTATTTAAAGGTGAAACCGTCGAAGAGATGCTGACAAAATTCTGACATCTTATTACTGAAATGACCCAGTTAAAAATGGAACGGACTCAATTTGATCAAATTGGCATGGTTAAGAATTCGTTCCAAAGTTTATATTCTACTTTCTTAATGGTTTTTGAAAGAAAACAACTTACTACATTATTGTTTATGTAAAGGATTAGAGAGAGAGAGAGAGAGAGAGAGAGAGAGAGAGAGATGATGGTAGGGTATCAATAATGTTTTATAAAGTATTAATGATTTATTTTTATTAAGTTTTTGGTTAGAACCAAGACGCTTTAATTATATTTTTGTATTTCAGAGTGTTCAATGTTAAATGTGTTTATTGAGACGAGATATGAGCTAATTTTGATGTCTTGAGAGGATCGGGATTAACAAGACGTGTTTCAAAAGACGGGACATTTAACAAGTCATACTGAGTTAATCTTCAAACGGCTTTCAATATATTATGTTGTTATTATTATTATCAGTTTAATATAAATAATAGAATAATATATGATTTAGTTTGTATGGAAAGAAAGTGTGCTTCGGTTTTCACGTGACTTCATGTGTGAACTAAACAAATAATTGCATATATTAAAAATTATGAAAGGCGAGCCATTCAAGGAGCTACTGACTTGTGTTCGTGTTGGACCCAAGAAAAAGAATTAAATGGAATATGGATAAAGTTTTTAGATTGGGCTGAATAGTTATTTGGTGGGCCTATGACTAAATTAGAAGGAAGCTTGATAGGTTTATTTTGGAGGGACGACTTTGGGAACCGACTGAAGGGAGCAGCAGCACTGTCGCTGTGCACTCAAAGCAAGGAAGAAAATAAAGTTTGTTGATGACGCGAGGCTAGTCCATTCGTGATCAACTCTAGGTGAATGGTTCATATAGGTTAAGCACTCGATTTTGTTTTATCTATGTATTGGATTTTCTTATGTTATGACAAACATTTAACAAATTGAAGTATTAGTTAATTAAATAGTTTGTTGGTGTTTTGAGTTCTTTCTTTACAACCACGCTCGGTTGATGACAAAACCTAGAAGCGGGTTGGGTGACTAAAGGGGGTTAACTTGATACCATTAGACTGGGTACTTGAATTGTAAAGGTTTAATGACAAAAGTTTGTCTCAATATCTACTATAACTAATTTTCAACACCATGTATATGTGGTGTCTAATTGATCAAACGAGTTTTGTGTGAAACCTAGAACCTGAACCTAGAGAAGGTTGCATTTTTCTTAAGTTGTTTTCAAAATTAATCTTTTAAATTTTTCTTGACATTTTTTGTACACTTTAGTTATAATTTTAGATTAAATTAATCAACCAAATATGTAATACTGACCACATGCTCCTCATGGATACGATAGCCTGCTTCCTCTAACTATTTAGTTTAATTGGGTTTTTGAATGACTAAAACGACGGTCATCAAGAGAGAGAGAAAGAGAGAGAGAGAGAGAGAGATAGATAGATAGATAGAGAGAGAGAGTATAACTAGAAGTATCATAATTCATCCAAAGATAACCAAAATCCTACTCTTTATGTTGGTTCTCTGCCATTGAGTAGCAGTTCAATACCTAATTCTGCTTTCTACTCACGGAACAATCAAGAAGTTCCACAAGCTAGTGACTCTATGCCAAATGTTTGATTTATGACATCTGGTTCTAACAATTCATCTGGTGAGTTGAGTACTTCATTTGTTGGTGCGTGTAATTCTTCTTCTTCTTCTCAACAACCACAAGTTAATATGAAAGAGGCAGAACAACATTTTGCTTTCTTATGCGCGTTCATGATGTCTTATAAATAACTAGTGGGTGGGAAGATTGCTACTAGTGAACTAACTGATGAAGATTATGACTAAATTGACCCTGATGATTTGGAACTTATGGATCTAAAGTGGAATATGGAAATTATCATGAGGAAAGTCAAGAATTTTATATAGAAGACACGGAAAGATCTAACTACTCTAAACAAAAGAGTTGGTTTCGATAAATTAAAGGTTCAGTGCTACAGTTGTCAAGGTTATGGTAATTTTGCTAGAGAGTGTGACAAACTAAGGAAAGAGTATTCGGGCCCCTCAATCCAGACAGAAGTTCTGGAAAAAAGTATTATGAATCGAAGGAAAAGACTACTGAGGGTACACAAAGAACATAACATTCCCTGTTCTAACCACATACTTTGTGAACCTCATGAATTTGAGGAAGATGTGTACGGATCAAACATTTGTAAGAAACCAGACAAACCGGGTATTTTTTATGCGGATTTGATGAAATTCATTAATCCAACTGCGGGAAAAGTGAAAACTGGAAAAATATTTAACTTAAAAGGTGTGAATAAGGTTTTTGATGAAAAAGACATTCCCTTACACTTTATTAAACCTGCGTTAATTGAGAGTTTCTTTCAAAATGAGACGTTGAGCTTAATCGATACTGAAAAAGCCTTTGCATAATCCAAATACCAGTTCCTAAACCCAAAGTAAACCAATTAGTGAAATTTGCGGAACCAGAATAGTTTGTCAGTTCAACTGGAACTGATACTTTACAAAGCTTTTCAAACTGTTCTAATTTTGAATTTTATTAGAAAAAAACGTTCTGTTCACTTGGATGATTTGGGTGATGTTAAAGTATCGGTTGAACGTGATAACTTGTTTCTCATTCTACTGTTAACTCACCACAAACCTTTGTGGATATGATAACTTATTTGTCATGTGGTGAACGTGGTCATGTTGGAAGCCAATGTGGAACTAGGGTAAACATGACTACAAAATCAATAACCATGGAACAATCACCTAAGGTTCATTTTGTTAAAGAAATCTTAAAAAGACAACCATCACAAGTTAAGCTTGTTGATACACAAATCATGTTTCATGACGTGAACCCACGTAAGGTGGTTCATGTTAATGTAAACAAGATTAACATAAAGAACAAATAGTTTGAACCAGTTCAACCTATTTGTCAAATTTAAGATACAAATGTGATTAAAGATGCCTATCTTCGTAAAAAGTCAAAGTAACCAATGACATATTCTCAAGCATATCAATCACATTTGGAATCTGACATTTTTTAGTATGAAAAGGAAACAAAAGAAGTGCGTAAGACTGAGGCCTAGCAGCCTTTTTGGACTAATCATTTTCCTTGATTGTGCAGAATTCATCCAAGACTATTTCTGGAGATAAATGGATAATGGATAGTGGATGTTCTCGACACATTACTGGCAACCTTGATCTTCTTACGAATGTTAAAGATATTCAAGGAGGGTATATCAATTTGGGATGATTATTAAGGAGGGTGAAGTTTCAAATGGTAGTATTACATTTGAAAAAGGTTAATTATTGTGATAAGGTGTATCACAATTTGCTGAGTGTGTCTCAGATATGTGATAAGAAATTCACCACCATATTCACTAACAAGGAATGTGTAATCCTTAAACCCGATTATGTTATTCCTGAAGACATGGTCGTCATGAGATCTCCACGATCTAATGATATTTATGTACTCAATATGAGTGCTAACGCATCGTCTTCTTCTTCTACTGAAACATGCTTTGTCTCAAATGAAAGACCAGGTACCGGATTATAATATGTCATCATATAAGTGTAGATACAATATGATACGGATCGAAAACGTTTCGTTTACTGTATTATAATATACGACGGAAACATATAATAAATGAACTAAATACATGTCAACTCACTGTTATAATCACTATTTTAATATGACAAATTCAGTAAAGGTGATTTTTTCTGTTCAATATCAACTCCAAAATACGACAAATCATAGCTATTTATACACATACCTATGGACCGTAGAGTATATTAGCGTATAAGACTTATACGCAGCGTATAAGTCTTATACGTTGATATAGACTTATACGCCCCTTAACAAAATATCTAACAGTTCAGCTCGTTTATCACTACAAGACCTAGCATTATACATTTTTCACTTACAAACTCCATCTTATATTGTCACACCCTCAAAATCCACTAACGGGGTTTTACCGTCAGAGGGTGTGAACTAACAGGATCAGAATTATTCGTTATATCAAACACCACAATTAAACTTCAAAAAAACAACAAAGACATCAAGTCTTACGTAAAAATGCGGAAGCGTAAACTGTAAACCAAGTAGTTGTGCCACACAGGATGTCTCAAAACACACTTATCATGATAAATTTTAAAGATGTTTAAAACAACCGGTGTCTTCACAGGTTTACATAAATTAAGTGTTACGTTTTAGCGTTACTAGATAGTGTTAAGTCAATTATATATCAATAGGTAGCTAACCTATCAAGCATGTATTACTAAATGTTCGACACCGAAGCTGACTGTTTATACGTTTTCCTTGCCACCATGTCAACCACGACCATGGTAATGTGTTAGCCAAAATTACACACACTCGAACTACAGTCGAGTTTAGAGTTGGGTGGGGTTTGTCAAACCCAGTAGTACTACTCAAAGGTGACTTGCTATTATCCAAATATTAACTAGTTCGATGTTCGGATGACTTAGTTGGTTTGTTGCCACTTAGCCTTACAAGGGATATACAATGAGTAACAAAATCTAAATCGTTGGAGTATGTTATCTCCCCCTAATAAAAACGTTAAAAGATTAAAAGGGGCCGTGAAACTCACTGTTTTCCAAGTTAACAAAAATTCGAGAAAAGCGTGCGTCACAGAAATCCTCACTAGTGCTCTTCAAACAAAAATGAAATTTCTAAGTGTTTAAACTACGAGTGAGTCTCTAGACTCGACACATATAAGTTATGCATGAGATGTGTTCGCGTTACTTTGTGAAACTAGTGCGACTAGACAAACACGTTGGTGATAAGTTACATGTGTGAACAAGTATAGTATTAAGTTTTACCATGGTACATTACCAATAAATTATCTCCCACAAGGAAAAATATGTCAAACACATAGCAAACATCGATCAATTAATCACTTTTAATGTTAACTCAAGGAATACAACAGCTAAGTTATCTAGACAGATTTTAACACGTCAAGATTTCTCTATTTCATAAATCATAACATGTAAATAAAATCACCAAAATTTATGTCATGTGGCTATGGCTGTCTGAAAAAGGCAAAAATTTTCAGTTTGTCACACCATCCCCCTGTAGAAAGAAATTTCTTCCTGAAATTTAATTCATACATCCGTTGTTTTCTGACGGTTTGTCAGCTTTTGCGGTTTTCGGTGCTTGGTCAACCCTTCGAAAAGGTGATGATACTTTTTCATCATTTGATCCTCGCGTTCCCACGTGCACTCTGGTCCATGTCTTGAGTTCCAACGAACTTTCATGATGGGAATCTTGCTGTGTTTGAGTGTTTTGGTTTCCCAATCCAAAACTTCGACTGGTTCTTCGATGCAGCGTAACTGTTCATAAACTTGTAACTCGCCCAAAGGAACTGCTAGTGTTTCGTTAGAAAGGAATTTCTTCAAGTTTGATATATGAAAAACATTGTGTACGCCACTGAGTTCTGCTGGTAATTCCAATCGGTACGCTACCGGGCCGATGCGTTCAGTTATCCGATATGGGCCAACGTATCGTGGATTGAGTTTGTTTCGGTTCCTAAGGCGAACTACACCTTTCCAATGTGAGACTTTCAGTAAAATCTTGTCACCCACTTGGAATTTCAGAGGTTTTCGGCACTTTTCGGCGTAACTCTTTTGGAGATCCCGTGCTGCTGCCTTGCGATTTCGGATTTGGACAATCTTTTCTGAGGTTTCAAGTACTAATTCGGGACCAGTGATTTGGATGTCACCCACTTCTACCCAGCAAAGAGGTGATCAACACTTTCATCCGTACAATGCTTCAAACGACGCTGCTTTAATACTGGCGTGGTAGCTGTTATTATACGAAAACTCTGCCAAGGGAAAGTGAGGTTCCCAACTCTTTCTGAAATCCAATATGCATGCATACAACATGTCTTCCGAGGTTTGAATGGTGCGTTCACTTTGCCCATCCGTTTGAGGATGGTATTCTGTGCTCATATCGAGGCAGGTGATGGTTGGTAAATTTGTATATGTTTTAGTTCGTTTATTGTTTAGTTTTAACTGTTTATTCTAGAACTATCGATACTTCATACGTGTATTATTGGATTTCAGGTCACAGGCGTTAAAGTAATCAATATGGACCTTTGGTGACACGGAATGAAGACCCGGGATGTCCTGCACGCAAAACGATGAAAAGATTGATGTTTGCTGTAGCAGAGTCCCATCGTGGTACGCGATGGGTGTGCTGAAATCCCCATCGTGTACCGCGATGGGTGATAAAATAAACGTTGACTTTGGTCAATCGCGGTACGCGATAGACCATAGAAGACCCCGTCGCGTACCACGACGGGAGGTGCAGACGGGATTTTTGGTTTATATCATATTTTTCATCTTAGAAAACCCTAACTTCGTTTTTGACGACCAAGAGGCGATTCCAGCAGTTCAAGAAGGAGATTTCCACTATCCTAGCTCGTGTCAAGACCCTACATATGATTCATATCATCCATATCGAAGATTCAATGATGTCTAGGCTTGGCTAATATCCTAGAATCGCTCCCGGGATGTATAGTTTGTAACCTTTTACAGTTTTTCTCATGTGATTAAGAATACTTGTGCATTGTTATGGATGATTGATATATGATTATTGATGTTTAGTATTTCTGTGTGTTCTGTCAGTTTAGGTTTACGTTGGTCCGAACGATCTGTTACCAGTTGCTAGATAATTAGTCATATAACTGTTTGGATAGATTGAATACGATAAAACATAAAATTACCCTTAACTGAGTCACACTGGCAAGGACCGTTTGATAATCAGTACCGTGTGTAAAGTAATTGTTGATGTCTAAGGTTTTGTCTGGTTGATCAGTTTTCAGTTAATCGTTAATAATAAATCTGTTAGGTTGCATGAGATACTGTTTGGTTGTTTACTTGAGTTCCCGGGTGTGATTTGCTTTGTTAACTGTTTACAACTCGTTTATTTGTTCGTTGCTTAGTTCTCTACTTTTACTAAAAATTGCATGTGTGATCAGCACTAAAACCCAGTTACTTCATAATTAGAAATCTGTACACGAATACATTGACCACATACTCCTTGTGATATGATACCCTACTTGTTCTAACTATTTAGAATAATTAGGTTTTTGATTGACTCAAACGACGATCATCAGCGGGTGCCTAGTGCGCTCTGTAGTGACTTCCAAAAATGCGAAGTGAAACGGGAATCTCGATCAGAGATGATTGAGACAGGTACACCGTGTCTAGACACTACTTCTTTCATGTAGATGCGACTCAGTCTTTCTATTTTGTCTGATTCCTTGATCGCCAAGAAATGCGCAGACTTAGTCAACCGGTCAACGATCACCCAGATGGTATCGCATCCCGTCGGTGTTTTGGGTAATCCTGTGATGAAGTCCATGGAAATGTGTTCCCATTTCCACGTTGGGATATCCGGTTGCTGTAACAAACCAGATTGTTTCTGATATTCCACCTTGACTCTTGCACATGTTAAACATTTGCTTACGTAGGTGGCAGTGTTGGCTTTCATGTTTGGCCACCAGTAGAGTACCATTAGGACATGGTACATTTTGTCTGAGCCAGGCTGAATGGAATATCGGGATTTATGTGCCTCGTCCATCACCAGATTTCTCAAATCTCCGTAACGAGGGACCCAAATCCGGTTTTTGAAATATCAGACCCCGTCCGATTTGGTTTCAAGTTGCTTCTCCATGCCCCGCATGAGTTCTGATGGGAGGTTATCGTCTTTCAAAGCTTCGAGTTGAGTATCACGAATCTGGTCAGGTAAGTTGGCATGAATCGTGAGTTGTAATGCTAGCACCCGTCTAGGCTTAACGGTTTTCTTTCTGCTAAGAGCATCGACCACTACATTGGCCTTGCCCGGGTGGTACTTGATGGCACAATCATAGTCCTTAAGTAGCTCGACCCAACGAAGCTGTCGCATGTTCAACTCCTTCTGATCGTAGATATGTTGGAGACTCTTATCGTTGGTGTAAATTGTAAACTTGGTACCGTACAAGTAATGCCTCCATATCTTAAGGGCAAACACCACAGCTCCGAGTTCCTAGTCATGAGTAATATATTTCTTCTCGTGTACCATAGTTGTGGAGAGGCATAGGCTATAACCTTCTCAAGTTGCATTAATATGCAGCCGAGACCCTGTATCAATGCATCACAATTTACTTCAAAATATTTTGTTTCCTCGGGAGGGCTAAGATAGGCGCCCTACAGAGTTTTGTTTTCAACAGTTGGAAGGCAGACTCCTGCGTGTCACCGGAATTGTACTTAGTACCCTTGTGTGTTAGTGCGGTGAGGGGTTGAGCAATATTTGAAAATCCCTCGATGAAACGTCGGTAGTAGCCAGCCAGTCCTACGAATTGCCGCACCTCAGTCGGAGTCTTAGGTGCTTCCCAGTTTTTGATGGCCTCTACCTTGCCTAAATCGACATGGATACCACTCTCATTGATCACATGTCCTAAGAAGTGAACCTCTCGAAGCCAAAATTCGCATTTCGAAAGCTTAGCGTACAATTGTTCCTTCTTTAGTAATTCTAGGATTAACCTCAGGTGTTCTTCAAGGTCGATCTTCTTATTGGAGTAGATGAGGATATCGTCAATGAAAACAATAACAAACTTGTCGAGATACGCCTTACATACTTTTTTCATGATGTCCGAGTTCTTAATGCCGTCTTTTAAAATTCTTCTTCGCACACTCTTAATTGATGGTAACCAGATCTCAGATCGATCTTTGAGTAGTAACTCGATCCTTGAAGCTGGTCGAAAAGATCATCAATTCGGGGTAGCGGATAATGGTTCTTGACCGTCCTTGTTCAATTCCCGCTAGTCGATGAACATTCGGAAAGTCCCGTCCTTCTTTCAGAAAAATAGGACCGAGGCACCCCATGGTGATGAGTTGGGTCGGATGAAACCTTTATCCAACAAGTCTTGTAACTGATTGGACAACTCCTGAAGTTCCACCGGTGCGAGCCGATACGGGGCTTGTGCTATGGGTTCCGCACCAGGGGCTAAGTCGATTTGGAACTCGACTTTTCGTATGGGTGGGAGTCCTGGTAAATCTTTCTGGAAGAATTCCGGAAAATCTCGCACGACCGGTATGTCTTCGATGCGTTTCTCCTCCGTGGGTTTCTCGATAACATGATCTAAGATCGCCGGATGACTCTTTCGTAAATATTTATGCGCCTTCATGAGGGTGAAAACGTTAGTAGTCATACCGCTCTTCTCGCCCTGTATTGAGATGACTTAGCCGGAAGGAGTAGTGATATGAACAATCTTGTCATGGAATATAATCTCAGCTCTATTCTCGGATAGCCAGTCCATGTCGACAACAACGTCGAAGCTACCAAGTGTAAAGGGTATGAGGTCGATATCGAAGGTATGACCCGACGGTTTCAATTTACATCCCACTAGTACATGTGTTGTTTCTATAAACTTACTGTCAGCTAATTCAACAGGAAACTTAGCATCTAATGGTGTCGGAGTTAAATCTAACAGTTTACTAAAGGCTTTCGACACAAAACTCCTATCAGCTCCAGTGTCAAACAAAATAGAAGCAAAGCAGTCGTTTACAAGAAAGTTACCGGTAACCACGTTTGGATCGCTGCGGGCCAGACCCGATCCAATGACAAATGCTCTACCCTTAGTACCGCCTCCGTTACTACTATTTCCTCTATTCCCCTCATTTTGTTTCAGTTTAGGACAGTCCTTCCTGAAATGATCCTCCTGGCCACACTCAAAGCACCCTTTGGTGGTTCCAGGCTGTTTAGGAGCGCCCTTACCCGCGAGGTCGCCTCAAAAGTCCTTGGCCTGATAATCCAATTTACCGCATCGCAGACACTTGATACGGTCGCATGGGCCAGCATGGTGATAGTTGCACTTGTTACACTTCGGGTACTTTCCAGCATAGTTACTTGAACCTTGTCCACCACCATTGCTGTTGTTGGAACCCTGATTACTCGAACCTTGTCCACCACCATTGCTATTTAACTTTATAATTAATCAATAATTATTATGTTCATGTGCGTTTATTTAAAAATGAACATTGGTGTTCGTTTATGTTCCTTTGTTTAAAATCTAAACAAACATAACTAAACAAAGATAAGATAACAAAAATAAACATATATGAACCAATGTTAATGAACACAAACAAACTTAAATGAAAACACATAAACGAACCCAAATTAACAAATATAAAACCTTTAAGCAAATGACATATCCAGATAATATTTAATTATTTTCTATTAATACATAAACGAACATAAACGAACGTTCATGAACATAAATTAACGAACGGAACATGTTTTCATGTTCGTTCATTTAATTAAACGAACACAAATTTTGTGTTCATGTTTGTTCGTTTATTAAATAAACAAACATAAACGAACGTCCCGTCGAACTGTTCAACAAACGTTCGGTTCGCTTACAGGCCTAATCGGTAGTGTTAGGGGTGGTAGAGTATTGAAGGACATAGGACAGCCCGGGAGAGGAAGTGGTGGAACATGCTCACGGTAGACAAGACGCTCGATCAGACTTGGGTACCAACTCCAGTTACCGTTGTCCTCGTACACGTCTCCAGATGGGCGGTGCTTCTTCGGTGCGGGGGCTGCTAGTGCTGGGACTACTCGAGGTGATGATGGGTTGGGAAGCTGCGGTTCCTTTCCTAGGGCGTGGGATACCGGGTTAGATGATGATGATGGCGTTGACATTCCTACAGGATAAGTCGTTTATGGTTTACGCGCGTATGAGTGAATGAGGAAAAGAAATAAAGAAAATGAATAACTAAATGTATAATATATATTTATATATGCAGTTCGTAAGATCATAACTAATGGGTCGTTGCAGTTATACTCTAGTATGAATGCAATTCTAGTTCGCTATAACCAATGGCTCTGATACCAATCTGTCATACCCTCAAAATCCACTAACGGAGTTTTACCGTCAGAGGGTGTGAACTAACAAGATCAAAATCATTAGTTACATAAAACACCACAGTTAAAGTTTAAAAAAAAACAACCAAGACATCAAGTCTTACATAAAAATGCGGAAGCGTAAACTTTAAAGCAAATAGTTGCGCCACATAGGACGTCTTGAAACACAGTTATCATGATAAAATTTAAAAAGAAGTTTAAAACAATAGAGTTCAGAGAATGCATATCCTATACTGCTCGCCCTCCTTAGCTACCTGAGATAAACATACTAAAAGTGTCAACACAGGGTTGGTGAGTTCAAAGGTTTACATAAATTAAGCGTTGTGTTTTAGTGTACAAGATAGTGTTAATTCAGTTATATATCAGTAGGTAGCTAACCTATCAAGCAAGTATTAGTAAGTGTTCGACACTGAAGATGATTGTTTATATGTTTGCCTTGCCACCATGTCAACCACGACCATGGTAATGTGTTAGCGAAAATTACACACACTCGACCTACAGTCGAGTTTAGAGTTGGGTGGGGTTTGTGAAACCCAGTAGTACTACTCAAAGGTGACTCTCTATTATCCTAATATTAACCGGTTCGATGTTCAGAAGGACTTAGTTGGTTTGTTTCCACTTAGCCTTACAAGTGATATACAATGAGTAACAAAATCTAAATCGTTGGAGTATGTTATCTCCCCTTAATAAAAACGTTAAAAGAGTAAAATGGGCCGTGAAACTCACTGTCTGCGAAGTTAACAAAAATCTGAGAAAAGCGTACGTCACAAAAATCCTCACTAGTGCTCTAAAAACAAAAATGAGATTTCTAAGAGTTTAAACTACGAGTGAGTCTCTAGACTCGACACATATAAGCTATGCATGAGATGTGTTCGTGTTACTTTGTGTAACAAGTGCGACTCGACAAACACGTTGGTGATAAGTTACATGTGTGAACAAGTATCGTATTAAGTGTTTCCATGGTACATTACCAATAAATTATCTCCCCACAAGGGAAGATATGTGAAACATATATCAAACATCGATCAATTAATCACTTTTCATGTTAACTCAAGGAATACAGCATATAAGTTATCGAGAGAGATTTTAACACGTTAAGATTTCTCGATTTCATAAATCATAACATGTAAATAAAATCACCAAAAATCATCATAGAAGACACGTGAGTTGGGTTTCTAAAAACATTTTTATTATATTTTTACTACATACGGTTTTCTCACAATGATCAAAACAACACAGTAAGCACACAACAGTCATTATCATGCGCAAGAGAACGTTGTTTTCTATTCCCATAACATGGCTAATCCAATTAATGCAAGGCCTAACAAAGTCTCTTTCTGTCTTCCTAATAAACACTGTCAGAATTGTAATAATGGGTTCTGGTGAATAAGGTGATGGTTGAACGGGAACAAACAAGTTGTCAGATCTATAACCCCTATCATCAAAAACATTTAAATAGAAAGAGCTGACATAATCTTGTGAATAATAACCATAGTAGCTATTTTCAAATTGATTGTATAGTTGAGGTTGATAAGTTTGATTAGTAGATTGATAAAAAGTGTTTCTATGAGGTGGGACATATTTACCGAACGTACTTGCCTTTTCTTTTTCAAAAAAAGTTTCATGTACTTCGGTTTCCTAACTTTACAATCACTTGATGAACAACTAGGTATGTTTGTATTCACAGATACCTTTTCTTGCACGTTTCTATTAAAAACAATCTCATCAAAGATTGTTTAACAGTCACTATCAGAAGTGGAAAAATAATTTTTCATTCTCAAGAGAAGTGCCAACATGAACACTCTCATCAATTACATGATTGTTCAAATAGTTTTTAGAATTAATATTATTACAGACGGGGTTGACAAAAGATGAATCAAAAAGTAAGTTTTTATCTCCATAACTCTTGTTTGTTTCCACACACCCACTTTCGTCTACACTACCTGCTACAGAAAATGAACTACTATTAGGATTAACTGAAGAAACAGTTGGATTAACAGTCTTAGGAGTAGCGGGAACAAATCTCTTTGGTATGGGCACATGACCAATACCGTAGACCATTTCTTCCTTAGATGGAGAGTCAAAACTAAAGTGAGGAAGGCTAGTATAGTTATTATTAAAAGGAGGTGGAACAGCAGAACTATCATAGCCTATTCCAGTCTTTATTCTTAACTCCATTTGTGCCCCCAATCAATATATTCAGCTTTTCAGAAGCTAACTCAAATTTTTCTATCGTAATTTATTTTTAGGTTAATTCAAGTTCTAACTTGACAATTTTATCGTTTAGCTCAACTACATGTCTTTATGTTAGTGCACGGATTGGTGACTGGTATTTGCAGTTAAAGTATTCAAGATTAAAGTATTCGATAGCTACGGAAAAGGGGGTATCTGTTAGTTCACGAAATTGTTGTCCGTAGCATTCGAATAAGTTATACATAGTCTAGATTGTTTATTTATTGTAAATGGCCCATTCGCTATGGTTTGTATAGCGAATGTGGTCCATTCGTTATAGGCTAGACTAGTTCGTTAAGGTATAAGCTCATTCGTTATGGTAGCATAACGAATGAGAACTGGTTCGTTAAGTTATTAGCCTTAGCGAATTGTGTCTACTTCGTTATGGAGGCATAACGAATTAGGCTTAAGTTAACGAATAGGAGTGTGCAGCCTATATATAAGATGCTCCCATTCATAATTAAGTGAGTTCACACACATGAGAGATGTGAGGTTCAACATAAGTTATTATGTATTTATCCACCATAATGTATTCTCTCTATATTTATCAATAAACTATGTATTCAACGTATCTTTGATTCGTATTGTATAATCGATGTATCATAGCGGCTAGATCCACGGTAGGTCTCAATAATTGGTATCAGAACATGAGCTGCTCTCGATACTTCGAGTAAGGTATGAATCTGAGTTTTTCGTGTTCTTTGTGTTCTTCGGGTTTTGGTCAGATATGGAGGAAAGTAGTGAGTTATTGGTGGATTTGAGTGTGAATTCGTGTTTATGGATGGAAGATGTAACTTCCTGTTAAGTTATGGTGTAGTGAGTGATTCACCATGGAAGAGCATGTTAACTTTTGATTCGGTTTATGATGATTTAGTGATTGTTAAGTTAATTGGATGATGGATTTGTGTTTAGAATTGAAATCCTCATATTTCTGTGGATTTTGGTGGTTAATTATGGTGAATTGAAGGTTTCACCATGGAAGAGCATGATATGGGTTAAATTATTTGATGATGAATAAGTAATTGTTAAGGTAAATTGATGTTGGATTTGGAATCGCGGTGAAATTGTGAGTTTTCGGTGAGTTTTTCATGATAATTTATGGCGTTTTGATGATTTCACCATGGATGAAGTTCAAATTTTCAGATTCTGACCAGATCTGTTTATTCCGGCCACTGTAACTGAATTTTCCGGCGAAATTCGTTTTTACGGCGAGCAGTTCAGATCCAACAACCTAATTCGTTAGGTTACTATAGCTAATTCGTTAAGGAATTTTAACGAATCTACTGTAGCAATTCGTTATGGAATATTTAAAAAATTAAGTAACGAATTAAGTTAATTTGTCATGGAGATTCGTTAAGTTAGAGATAACGAATTAAGGCAATTCGTTAAGTTACTTCGTTAAGTTAATTCGTTAAGGTATTGGAAACGAATTAAGGTGATTCATTATGTGTTTGACAAAGTGGATTTCTTAACGAATGGGAGGCAATTCGAGTAAAATGGCGGGAAAATTTTTCTTGCACGAATTTTTTCCTGAATACTCCTCGTAAGTGAGTTTTCATTCTTGAAAATTTTGGCGTTAAAATTTATTTTTCGAAAATTTTTGGCGGGAAAATCGGGAAAAATTTTCTTAATCTTAATTTTTCTGGGAGGTTCTAATGTATTGGGTACTCTTCTCTCAAATTTTGGTAATATATTCTCGTGTAATTTAAGGAGTGTGTTTGTTTGTGAATCCTGAAGATTATTTAAGACCTTGCCGAATTTGTCAAGAAAAGGGGGATATAAAACTTTCATATGAGTTTATTTGACTTGCATCTTCCTATGTTTGCAAGGTTTCTTGAAAAATTACTGCAATTCGGGTGGTAATTTGTGTTTGAAAAGCTACGTTTAACTGAGTTCAAGACTGCAGTTGTTTTTCGATTGGTGATTGATTTGTTCAAGATTAAAACCTAACTATGTGGGATACGAGTGTATGTCTGTTTACTTCTTTCTGAGGGACTTTGATCCTGACTATGTTGGCTACGAGTAAATGGCGGATTACTTCTGTTGAGGGAGACAATTATCGAACGGGTTGATCTTATTGATGAATATACGAGTCTTGTCATTAGATTGAAAAATTTGATCGTTCTAGATTGATTAGTTGAGGTTGGAACTCTGAATCATATGCCTAAACACTAATGCATCTTTGCGAACGAGATGTGGAAGAGCTTCAAGAGTATATATGGGATACACGTTATCAAGATAGGGAAAACCGAAGTGAAAGATGTTGAATGATCGGGTTTTTCATGAAGATGTGTGACAAGGTTAAACGTAAAGATATGATTTTTTTTCTTTACCGGTGCTGATGGATAGCTGATGACTTGTTGCTG
The DNA here is from genome assembly GCF_021521415.1 of Bidens hawaiensis. Classification (NCBI taxonomy): domain Eukaryota; kingdom Viridiplantae; phylum Streptophyta; class Magnoliopsida; order Asterales; family Asteraceae; genus Bidens; species Bidens hawaiensis. The sequence goes on along the minus strand of NW_027504196.1, from coordinate 8,576 downwards.
ATTGTTGAAAGATTGAACCATATCATACGCCAATGGATGATCGGGATGATCTCCAAGAGTTGCTCACTTTGAGGGGGTGATCTGATATGAGAGGCTACAGGTTGTTGGTTTGCTGAAAAGATTTACAGGCTGTCCGTTTGCACAAGCCCGAAAATCATCAGTCAAGGGGGTGTTTGTTAGTGCACGGTTTGGTGACTGGTGATTTGCAGTTAAAGTATTCAAGATTAAAGTATTCAATAGCTACGGAAAAGGGGGTGTCTGTTAGTGCACGAAATTGTTGTCTGTAGCATTCGAATAAGTTATACATAGTCTAGATTGTTTATTTATTGTAAGGACAGGCCTCGGGACATGTGGATGATTGGTCATATCATTAATACGAATTATGTATGTCCTCCCAATATTCTTTCTGGCATATGCTGCTTATAAGAATATTAAAGTTTATCAAATGGATGTCAAGAGTGCTTTTCTCAATGGTGAACTTCATGAGGAAGTGTTCGTTTTATAGCCTCCAGGTTTTGAAGATCGTGATTATCCTGACCGTGTTTACCGATTAAACAAGGCATTATATGGTCTACATCAAGCCCCTAGAGCTTGGTATGACACGCTCGCCGACCATCTGACGGATAATGGTTTCAAACGTGGAACTTTCGACTGCACTTTGTTTTATAAGAATATTGGTGATGACCTTCTCCTTGTCCAGATTTATTTTGATGACATAATCTTTGGGTCTACAAACGACACGTTGTGTAAGTAGTTCGAGAAATCTATGCAAACCAAGTTCGAGATAAGTTCGATGGGAGAGATGACTTTCTTTTTAGGGTTGCAGGTTCATCAGTCTGCGAAAGGAATTTTCATTCATCAGACAAAATATGTGAACGACGTCTTGAGCCGATTCAAGATTACTGCCGGAAAAATCCCTTCTACTCCTCTTCCCGTGGGTCACAATTTATCACCGGAAAAATTGGAGGATACCGTTGATCCGACCCTCTATCGTGCTATGATTGGTTCCTTAATGTATTTAACTGCTTCTCGGCCTGACATAATGTTTGTTGTTTGTTTATGTGCTAGGTACCAAGCTAGTCCCCGAGTGACTCACCTGGCAGCGGTCAAGCGTATTCTACAATATCTAAGGGGAAATCCTTACATCGGGTTATGGTACCCCAAGGATGATACTTTCGATCTTACCGCTTATTCCGACTCAAACTATGGAGGATGGAAGATCAATTTCAAGTCTACCACAGTGGGATGTCAATTATTAGGAAGCCGGCTTGTTTCCTAGCAGTGTAAGAAGCAGGCAACGGTCTCCAATTTAACCGCTGAAGCTGAGTATGTTGCAGCCTCGAGTTGCTGTTCCCAGGTTTTGTGGACACAACAACATCTTCGCGACTACGGTTTGAAGTTTCTTACTACTCTCATTTTGACTGATAATTCTGCTGCTATTAGTATCACAAAAAATCCCGTACAACATTCTAAAACGAAACATATCGAAATTCGACATCATTTTATACGGGATTGTTATGAAAAGAAATTAACTGATCTTGAGAAAGTACATACTGATTTTCAGAAAGCCGATCTATTTACCAAAGCCTTTGATAAAACACGTTTTAAATTTTTGCTTGGTTTAAATGGATTGAAGACCTTTGCTGAGATCCTAAAATTAGGATAATTATCTTCTATTTTAGTTTGTTCTAGTTTAAATTTTACTTTGTTTTTAAGTTTTAGGGGGTGAATCTTAGAAAATACAAAAATATTGTGCTTTTTGTTTGTATAGATAAAACCCAAAAAACATTAGAAAATTTTGAAAAATCAAAAATATTATGTTCTTTCTTGTTTTATTTTATTATTTGAAAAACCAAAAACATCTTAAAATTAGAAAATACCAAAAAGATTGTGACTTCTGTTTGTGCAGAAAATTTTTGAAAAAGTCAAAAAGAATGTGAATTTCTTGTTAATAAAGAAAAATCCGAAAAGACAAAAAGATTGTGTTTTAGTTTGTAAAGAGAAAAATCAAAAAGATTTTTGCTTATGTTCGCTGAAAATTATGTCATTTGCTTATATTTTGAAGGACATATACTTGTATATGTTTGGTCCTGATAATTTCTCGTAAATATTCGGGTTAGCCATTTATCTGACAAATGAAAAGTATTTGGGGCGTTCGTTAAGCTTTCTAGTTTATTTTAGCTGAGAATTATGTCAGTTATTTAAGTTTGTGAAGCATGCTTGCATGTATTGGTCCTGTTATCTACATGTAGATGGATAGGATAGCCATTAATTTATGAACTTAAATTAAGTGGGGAAATTAAATTCATTATGTTTTATGCTCCTCAAAAATTTTGAGTTTTTGAAGCAAAAAGAGAAGATGATAGTACATTGACTATTTGACCCCAAATCCAGAAAGAAATAAGCTTACAAGACTGTGTGCTTAATCATTGGTGCATTGATAGGTCTTAAACAAACTGTTAGAGTAAAGTACGTGATATAAACCTAAAGAAAAGCCAAATTAAAAGAGGTGTTAGTCTCTAACAAAAATCTCGGTGAGGATGGAAGAAATGTAATAACCGGTCATACTCAAGCCTTATAGTTGTTGATCACCCAAAAATATAATAAAGCAAATAACAAGCGTTAGGATTCTGGAAACTGTGAGTCTTTATGCGGCTTAACGATCTGGGTATTCATAAACATGAATATTTCATTCGCTTTTAGAGCAAACCCAAAGTCATTAAACTTGATCACTGTTGTACACTGTACAATCCAAATTACTGACTTGATCAAAATCCGTTGTTAGTCATACAACTGTTCCTCCCTTGCGCGCGTCCCAATACCAATAAGAAACGGACCCCAGGGAATACAATGTATGTAAGCCGACAGATGGACTCGTGCATACTCACTCACAGTAAAGGAAACTTGATGCATTGCTAAAAAATTTCATAACGATATTCCAAAATTTTTGATCAACACTATAATGGTTTTAGTCAAGTTGGGGTGATTTGGTAAATATCAAATTAAGCTTGAACCGAGATTAGGGGCTGATAGTTTCTGATATTCTGTGCGCTAATTGAACCATAAATCATATCACAAAAATGCTCGAAGTTTTGTTATAAGATTTAAGTGGACAACAATATCAATAATCGACTTAACGCCAGTCATAATATCGCTGAAATATAAAACTGTGATGGAAGGGCATTTTGGTCAATATGATTCTCTGCTCAAAGTCAACAAAAATACAAAAATATGTACTGCTTTTGAAAAACATATAAAAACACAAAAAGATTGTTTACTTTCTCGTTCGGATATTTCTGTAAATACATTCTTTATTTTTCATAAAATACCAAAAATATTTTATCTTTTTACTTTACATATTATTTAATATTTTAAGTTATGTTTCGAAAACGTGAAAAGTATTTAAAGTATTTGATTATCGGGATAAAGGTCCTCGGTAATTCTTTTAAGTTAATTCATTTATTTATTAATTGGATAATATTTAATTAATTCTTTATTTAATTCATTTAATTATTTAAGTTGAAAATTAAATAATAGTCAATTCGTTATATTTGGATAACGAATTAGGATTGTGTTTTAACGAATTACTTTCTAGTTCGTCCATCTAATTCGCTTCCGCACTCTTTAACGAAATGCATCCAATTCGTTATGCATACTTAACGAATCAAGACATAATTTGAAGTTAATTCGTTATGCCACGTATTAAAATAAGGGTAACAAATCGGCTCATTCATTATTTAAATCACTAATGAATCTGTTTGATTCGTACACTGGGAAGCGTGTAAGGACTGTGTATAAAGGACAGCTGTGAAACGATTCATCCTTCACAGTTCTTTCACCTTCCTTATACCTAAAGCAACATTTTTCAAATTTTTCTCTGAATTTTTGTCCTTCGAATTTTGAACTTTCGGGTATTCCATTGTGTTTCTAAGGTATAGATTATCACATCTTTGTGATTTACGTCAAAAATGACACTGTATTGATAGTCTAATTATGTGTTCTTGCTATAAGGGTTTTACAGCTTGATAAACTCTGTATCATCGGCATCATGCTGTGTTATTATAGTTTATTTTGATCTCATTATGGTCGAAATGTGATTCCGAGACCCAGGGTAGACGTTAATCATAGTTTGATTTTTGTTTGCAGGTCAATTGAATATTTATGTTTTCGGGGTTTTAGGCTCTGTTTAACTCTCCGAGCATCCTTAATTATTTGACGGTGTTGAGCCTCAATCTCAACACCATGTGCCTTGTATTGTATTTTCGAGTTGGTTAAACCTGTGAATTCGGTTATTCAACGATAATTATGGGATAATTTAACCTGGATTTATCATGTTGACCGTCGGCGTTCTTATTTTATTTTGACTTTGACCAGGACAGTCAAAGATTAAGCCATTATGGCCATTCGTTAACTTTAGTGAACTGGAACTCTTTCGTGTCCAATTCGTTAAAGATTCAAACGAATTAGATTAGCGAATAAGTTAGCTAACGAATCAGATGTGGATTCGTCAAATCATAACGAAATAGATTCTAGTTAGTTCCTTTAAATAGTAATTCGCTAAGTCTTTTTCGTTAACCTATTTACATGATGGCGAATCACTTGATTTGTTACATATTTGTAACGAATCAGAGTGATAGTCAAACGAATGACATATCAATTTAATTTAATTAATTAAATTTACAACTTATTATATTCCAAACGTCTAAACGCGTCGTTATATCGATTACACACGACATATAGAATTAAATACATCATCCATAGATATAAATATTGACTGTATTATATCTCCACATTACTTATATTTGTTTTTAATTTCTATTCACTTTAAATGGCAGATCAAATGGACCAAGATCCACCCGTTGCTCCTCAAGAACAACATCAGGAACAAAAAGAGGTTCAATTGATATCATACGATAAGAAGCACAACATATATGCTTATGTTAATTCGGATGTTGCTGACGTAGCCACTTTTGGAGATATTCTGGCATTTTTACGACGTTCTGTAATACTTTATTCCATAACTGCCAGACCTACTGTTTATCTAAGTATTATTAGACAGTTCTGGAATACTGCTGAATTCGTTGAGGCTGAGAACCACATTCGAGCTACAATCAATCAAACCTCTATTACAGTGGATGTGGATGTGGTTAGTAGGGTACTTCGGTTTGGAGATAATGATAATTACCCGAGTGAATTCGACAAGAGATTAATCAAGGGCTTATTTACAAGTGTACGATATGGTAGAGATGTCAAACAATCTTTGCTTAACAAGAATGGCCTATGCCCGCCTTACAAGTATCTTTTACATTTCCTAATTCATTGTATGGGCGGACGTAAAGGGGATTTGATGAATGTCGTATAAGTCTGCAATCGGCATTTGTGGCTCTTATTCTCAACAAACCATTCAACTATTCAGAAATGGTTTTCGATCATTTGTAAGAGCAAGTCCAGTAAACGATTCAGACGAAGAAGTTTTTGATGTATCCTCGATTTCTGCAATTGATAATTCAAGATTTAATACCAAATCTGGTTATTGATCGAACATCGGTGGATAATGTGCTTCCTTTGGAACACATGAAGGCCGACACTGTACTTCAAATGTTGATTTATCGTAAGGACAGGCCTCGGGACAAGCGGATGATTGGTCATATCATTAATCCGAATTATGTATGTCCTCCCAATGAACGCTGGATCCACGATGACTCGGATTCCGAGCGTGTGGGGGGAGAAGGTGGGAACGATAATGATGGTAATGACGATGGAGATGGTGGTAATAGTGGAGCTGGTGATGCTGCATTTCAAGAGAAACAAGATGTTGTAGATGCTGTGTTAGCTGCTACCATTGTAGCTCAACGTGAACGAAAACGGAAAAGTAAAGCACCAGCATCTGACATTCCAGCTAAGAGACGAGTTTCAGCTGGAGCCGGTGTGATTATTGGTGTGCCACCCGCCTCGTCAAACTTTACCTCCACGCCCGGTAGTGCCGCCTACAACTAGCACTCTGGCGCTTACATTAACAACAACGATGGTTCATCATGAGCAGTTGGGCTTGATTCCATAGATGGCACTTGCTGAAATACCATTGCCCTCTGCTACATCTTCCACTTTACCTCCAACACCATCCATGAGGCCTCCTCCTCCTCCATCGAGTGATGTATCGTTTATGAGAATCACACGGCTTCAAGGACCGATCCAACCAGTTCATCCATCCTTATACAACTTTCTACCGACCCATCAAACAGATATGCTGTTAAATCTACTTCATCTGTATGAAAACCAAATGTCTGTTGACCGTCAGAATCAAGAACATTTATTTGAGAATCAAAGACGGTCGATGAGTTATATTTCATTTTGTAAAAAGGAGACTAAAGCGCTACGTGCGATTGTTGAGTCTAAGGGGGTGAAATTGAAGGAACAAGAGGATCTAATCTTGCAGTTGACTTGCAAATAGGATGCCTTAAAGAAACTTAAGAATGATGATCAAGATCCTGACAAGTCTGGTGAAGGAGGTGAGCCTAAACAAACGCACGGCTCATCTTCGGGTGCTGGTACTAATGAAGGTGGTGATTTGGATAAACAAATCATTGTTCATCAAGATTACACAGAGGCTAAACCTCTGGAGAGAATTGAAGCTGCCACGGTAATTTTTATTGATGGTTCGGGTGTTGTTAAGAGTATGGTGAACAGGAATGAGATCGAGGTTGGTCAGTTTTTTGATAGGTCTCTAACACGGGAGCAGATTTCCATACTGCTTGGGTTAAATGATAAACAGTTAACTGTGTTAGAGACTGAGCCTGACATTGAGGTGGTGAATGAGGAAGGTAGAATAGATGATCCGTCTATTCAAATGAATACGGATTTTATTTATGAAGACGAGGATGTTGAGATGGAAGACGTCACTGCTGAGGAGTATCCTGACTTGTTACAACACACAAATGTTGATCAAGGTGCTTCTGTGTTCGATGAGCAAACGGTTAAAGCAGCTGAAGATGATTTGGAAAAGACGTCAAAGGGTAAGAATGTTGTGGACACTCGTTTCATCTCGATTGAAAACCCTACCGATGCCGATATTTCTAAGTGGTTCAGCTACAAAGCGGCAGGTAAGATTATCAAGGCGTATCGGTATGTTGATCAAGAACGAAAAGACGTAGCTGCAGCTTGGGTCAAAGCAAACCAAGTGACCTCCTTCAAGACTGTATCCAAGGTACATGGTGATATCGTCTCATGGCTGTATGATTCCGAGCTTAAGGTATGTATTGTTAAATGGGAAAAGGGAATCCAGTACTACAAAACGATAAAGGACGTTCTTACACTACCCGCGTTGGGATGTTCGTACCCTCGCGTGTCGTCCATATATCAATCGTGGTGGCTACCGGACAGCTGAGTGGTTTCATCAACACTTACTGTTCGAGGTCAATCATGGTCTCAGGTTCTTCAAGCCCCAGGTCCCGAGACGTAAACGTATTGACGAGATTGATCCAAGGACTGGCTGGAGAAAACTTGTTCTTAAGGTAAAGCCGCCAAAGACGATGAAGCGGGTGCCTGTGAAGACGATGCACCAACAAATGCATCTCTCGTTTGACCGCCGGTACTATGACAACCGTACTGGCGAGGCCGTCATTGTGCTTGGTAAAGGACTGAAGACTGAGCTTATCAAGATAATCGACCCGATATGGTTGGTTAACTTATCTGAGACCGACAATGACGTGCTACACAAGAACAAGATTCTGTTTGAGCGCGATGAAGACTATGACCTGGCTATTCCGACGCGTTGTGCGTGTTTGTCATGAAAATGGAATTAATAGTTGCAGAGACTGGCAGTCCAAGCGTTTCAAGTGAAGACCAAAGACAAAGAGCTCAAGACGAGGGGGTGTCTGTTAGTGCACGGTTTTGCGTCTTGAGTCTTTGTAATTATCTTTAACGTATTTGTCATTTTGTTTAATGTAATACACAATTATTTATCTAGTTAGTTCGCTAATGTATAAGTCTAGTTCGCTAAGGATGTTTAGCGAACTAGATCTAAGTTAAGTTCCTCCTGATTCGTTAAGGATGTTTAACGAATCAGGAGTTGATTCGATAAAGTTTATTTTGTTTTATGTATGTAACGAAGCGGACTCTAGTTCGTTAGGGGATATTAACGAACTAGGTTCGTCTTCTATTTATAAGTGAACACTGTTCAGGGGTAATTTAAGTTTTTGAGTTAATTAACGAGGTTCTGTCCAAACACTCTCTCTCAATTCTTCATCTTAATATTATTCATGCATACACCTACTAATACTGATAATATATACACCTATAACATATAATCAAATGTAATTATGTGCTAGATCCGAGTTTAGCATTAACTGTATACATCAGATCTGTGATCTGTTTAATCGTTAAGTGTTAAATCAGAGTTCCAACACTTTCATGATGTTTGGCTAAATGTTTAGCAATAGTAACATTTTCCCTAAGTTTTGCCATATCATTACTATGAGTGTTAATCCTAGTAGCATAAATCTTTGCAGCCTTTTTAAGATCATCATTATGACATTTAGTGCTACATATTAGCTCTAGAATTTTAGCATTATGATATC
>NW_027504195.1:0-17075 GCF_021521415.1 Bidens hawaiensis | reverse complement strand
AACATTCTTCACTATAAAGCCACAACTTGGTTCACTTAAAACATGAAAACTATACGAAGAAATTATAAGAAACAAAATAATGTTCACTTGAATTCAACCTCTTTGACATGTTGTGGTGAGGAAAATGCCACCAAGCCGCTACAATGGTTTGAAAAGATGGAGAATGTGTTCTCCCACTGTGAATGTCTGGACGCCAAACGGACTAAGTTAGCCTCGAGAGTTTTCGAGGACCGAGCTATCATATGGTGGAATGCTTTGAAGGCTGACCAAGGACCTGATTTGGTGGTAGACATGCCTTGGGAAGACCTCAAAGAGGCAATGAAGAAGGAATTCTAACATGAACATGAGCAACAAAGGCATGAGGCCGAGTTTTGGGAGCTCAAGCAAGTTAGTGGGGATAAATCCACCTACTCTAACGAATTTCGTGAACTTAGCCAAATCGTACCCCACCTTGTAATCCCTGAGAACCGTGGTATTCAGAAATACATACGCGGGTTATCAAACATTTTCCGTGATGCAGTGGTGATCCATAACCCCTTAACCATCGGTGAGGCTACGGACCTAGCTGCTTCCTTCACCGACAGTAATGTTAGGGATGGAACCTTGTCCCACAAGGATGCCAAGCCTAATCCTGACAAGACCGAACCCAAGCTTGCTTCAAACAACAATAATCACCACAACACCAACCACAACAACAATCGTAAAGCCGACCATCATAACTATGTCGTTAACCAACCCAATAACCAAACCTCCTCCTACCCAAAAACAAAATTCCCCGAGACTACGCCGGACCTTATCCCCTATGTGTCAAGTGTAACCTTCATCACTCTGCTCAATCCTCTTTCCGACTATGCACCCAATGCAATCGATATAGCCACTTTTCTAACACTTTTCATGTCCCGCCTAATTCACAAGCCACCTCGCATGCTCAACCCGGTTTTCCTAATACACGTGCTTGCTACCAGTGTGGAGACGCAACCATCTCCGTAATGCGTGACCTCAACATATCCATGCTCATCAAGCCCAAACTATGAATGCACCCTACTACTTGGCCCATGCTCACCAAGTTCAATCCATCAACCCCATGTCATCCAAGCTCCTCCCATCAATCAAGGTCAACCTTACTTAACTCAACTCTATCAAGATCCGCACCCGCAAGCTCAAGTGTACCAAACATACTCTACTTAAGCCCCTGATATGCAAGTTCAACCCATTCAAGCTATCCCAAGTCAATCTATCTCGACTGCTCCAAATCCTATGAATGCGACTCCTCATGGCGCTTCAAGTCAAGTCAATTGAGCTACTCAAGGACTCCGAAGAACTTTGATGTTTTCCTTAACTTATTTTAATCTCTTTGTTTTTTCCTGATAATGACTGTAATGCCTCTTTATGCCTTGGATTATTTCAATTTAAACCTTGTCATTTGCATATCTTACCTTATGAATATGGTTTATTTTATTAAATAGACTATTTATTGCAAACTACCTTGTTGAATCAAAAATTTGACTTGAAATGACTTAAGAATGATTAAGGGAGATCGGAATCTTCTCAACACTCCCCAGAAAAGGCTAAGTATGGAATCCGAGCACACTTGGACTCCCGAGCAGGTTTTACTTATCCTAGCAAGGTATTTTGCCTTTCGGGCAGGGTTATCTTCTAGAAGTCTTCTTTAGTGTCAATCCGAGCAGGGTTAACTATGTCTAGCAAGATTGTTCTTCATAGCCAAGCAAGGTTTACTTACAAGTAGGCTCTTGGCTAACCAAGATTTTGAAGCCAAGTACTTGGAAGATCTAGCAGGTATTCATTAATAAAACAGTGGTCCTAGCAGGCTTGATGGAAGTTGATAAAGAATAATCGTAAGGACTTCGTCGGGCAAGGTTCAACTCCGAGCAAGCTACAGTGTTACCAACACACTTGGCCTTGCTAATAAGTTATTCACTAGCAAAGAGTTGAAAGGATCTTTGAAGAACAAGTTTGCTCGTTGGATTATATCGACCAAAGTTTGATATGGTCAAGAAGATTGAAGTCTGCTAGGTGAGTATTTTCTTAGGAAAATACTCTAAGTAAAGTATACCCGGAGAACTGTTCTCCAGCACACTTCAAGGTTACCAGGTCTACTCGTAAAAGACAGAAGACAAAAAGCACAATGCCTACTCGGAGAAGACAACTTATACAAAGTCTACCCGGAAGACATGTTTTACACTTAGTATAATCCTGAATATGTGATTTGAATATGTATCAATCACTAGGGTTTCTAGAATATGGGACAGCTGTCAGGTGGTAGCAGGCTTATAAATAGAATAATTTAGGGCACGCCTACCACGAACAAGACGGACCCTTAGCCTTTACACTTTTCAGACGTAATCGAATATTCCTGATTGAGTGTGATGGTTGTCCTAGGATTGTACGGATAAACTTTCCAAACAAGAAACCCTATTTGATTTTGCATTTGTATGAACCTTTATATAAATGGAAATCTTTTTAGTGATTGTTTGTGTGAGTTACATTTAAAATCCTTAAGCAACAATTCTGTTTGTTTCGGATTCCGCCGTTAACAAACTGTTTTCTTACCTAAAATGGAAACCGTCATTAACCCTCTTGTCGACACATTTATTGTGTGGGTTATGACTTTATTGTGAGTGTGAGTGATTATTTGGGACCGACATACCTCTATCCTATTTACTTACCCTCATTCATCACAAATCATTTTATTAACCTCAACTATTAATAAGTTATCTCTTTTCCACTTTAAAAAATACCTATACTTTTACGTTTAAAAGATGTCTTAGAAATTTCTCTATTTTATTAAAATCCACTGAAACTTTTTGAAATGTCTTATACATTGGTGATTTTCTAGTTTTTGTAATTTAAAAATCCTTAAAACTTTTGTTTTCTCAAAATCATGTTCTTTCAAATGTTTTGTAACCCACACAACGGGACGAGTTATACGGACCATCCGACGATCTAAGTAATTATGGGTCGACACGTAATTACCAAAGTCCTCGCATGGAAATCATAATCCGAATAATTGTGTGTCATAATATAGAATCATAAGTAGTTGAGATAACGGTAAAAATGTATAGATGATAAGGACATGGTGGATATGCCGCTGGTACATCCTATATATAAGCGCCCTTATCGGATTTTCCTTTAAAGCGTTGCTTTAACTTTTAAAGTTCTATATTATGTTTAGTTTTAATCATTTTTAAAATTTTTATTTTCCTTAAAATTTAATAGTGTTGTTATAGTATTCTTTAATTCCGGGACGAAATTCCCTAAAGTATGGGAGACTGTAACAATTCGTACTTTTCGAAATTTATATTTTTATTAAAACCGGACCCATTTCGATGTTCAGGAAATTTTACCGCGTTTTTCGAGTAAATTAACTATTATTATATTATAGTTAATTAATTATATAAAACATAATATAACTTTCATGTTTTGGTAAAAATGACCCAAACATAAACTTTTACCCCTTTATGCTTCCCACCCAAAACCCAATGGAGTAAAGTGCAAATTTATTATACAACCCATCAAAAATTTGGTTAACCCAACCCCAAATACATACCCGTATTCGCAAACCGATTATAATTAGCATGTCTTGGACCTCAATCCATACTCGTATTCGCAAACCGATTTTAATTAGCATGTCTTGGACCTCAATTCTCGTCACTCTTATGGAAATTGGATCAAAGATTATGTTATACATGCTTAATTCAGCCAAACCGACAACGTAATTATGTTAATTTAATCAAATTGATCCGATCTTCCTTATAATCCTAGCCGACTATAACACGAGCTTGTTATACAAGCAATCGTTTATAATAATGCAATTAGACTTCCAGATACAACTGTTGGACTCGGCCTTCCCAAGACGCATATTATAATTGATGTGGCTAGTACGTTATGATCCAAGTCGGGCCATATAGCCAATAACAAGCTAGAAAAATACCACAATATTTATTTGAGATATGATCTAACTAAAAAATATCAACACTTAGAATATTAGGAAATTGGGTTTCTAAATATTTGCACTTGTGAGATCAATTGGTTATCACTTAGAATATTAATATTAACTTGGTGGCGAGCTCCTCGGGTTACATCAACAAAAGTTCCTAGTTGATATTAATATTAACTAAATAAGATTAGTGAAATAATAACAAGACGTATGATGGATTTGAGAATTTGTAACATCCCAATTTTCGTTCGGTTGATAATAACAATAAAATATGATAGGATAAGTAGGCTTTTAGATGGAATTAATTATTGAACAAAAGGGAAAGATGGAATAACGGACGCCGGAGTTTATAGTTCCGTTGCATTTAAAGGGCGGGGATTAGTTTTCCCTCCAAGTAGACTCTATGGAAAGACTTGAAAATAAAGCTAAGAATACAATAAATAAAACAAATTAGACTCCTACGACTCAAAAAAATAGAACAAATAGCACGTACGAAACAAGAAAGTCCAATCAAAGATAATCAACGCAATCTCCAAGAGTCACCGGCAACGGCGCAAAAAACTTGATGTGCTAAAAGTAGTTTAACAATTATTAACTAATTTAACTTAAAATAGACACTAAGTAATACTCTAGACACTCTAAAACTCAACTAAACAACTAATCGGCAAGTGAACCAATCGACTCTAGTAAAGCTAAGTAAGTCCGGATATCAAACCCACGAGACTCGTTAAATTATATAATTTAACTAATTAGACTCGACTAATTGACACGACTATTTAATTATTATTATTATTAAGGGGTTACCAAAAACTTAAATTTGAGTCATTAAGAAAACCAAATAAAATAAGCAAAAGACAATATAGTTTATTTAAATCAGATGACTGATGAAAAACTTGCTAGGCTAGAATCTCCAAAGTTTCAGTTATCAAATAATTGGAAAATGCTTGTTATGAAACTAGGATCATAAAATAATCACTTAAAGAAAACCCGAACAGGACCTTTAACCTTCTCAAGTAGACACATAAGGATTTCTATTAAGCTCTTAAAGACACCCGTATTAATATTAGACTTCCTTACAGTTATCTAATTAAATATGAATGAGTACCTTTAACTGAAATCATACCTTACAACGTGGAAATCAAAGGTAGTTTAATAAATTCATGTAACTCAATAAACAAAGACAACAAATCAAACTTAGACGGACTCCTTACGAAGAACAAAATCTAGCAATATTAATCAACAAAGACCTATCAAATAATATATCGCCTTACATATTTTAAGATTAGCACCACACTTTTACTTATTTGATTAATAATATTGTTTCTATGATTTTATTACAAATCAGTCACAAACTAGTTAATAACACACAGTAAATGACCTAACGGATCCAATCATATGAAATAATCCCCAAAGACTTTGTGAAACAATAAAACTAATCAAACAAAACCAAGCAAACCTATGCATCAAATAAAAGCTAATATTTATATATATATATATATTAAGTAAACTATAAACATATTTATAAAACTAAAAATAATATTTAGAAAGATATGTTTTATGTTTTGTAACCAAACTAATTATTTTAAATACTAAATCCTTATATATAATATTATAATAATATAATATTAACTTATTAATGGTTATCAAGTTTTCGTAATCAACCTTTTACTTTACTTAAGGTACAAGTAAATATTTGCACTTTGGTTATTTATACAGTATCATGGCTGATAACATCGAACAAGATCCGCCTGTTGATGCTCCACAACAACAAGTTCAGGATGCTAATCAACAAGCTCAGGATGCTCCTTTACTTCTCTATAATACTCGACACAATGTGTGTGCCTTTTTTGGTACAAACTTTGAAGATGAAAATCTATTTGGAGGGTTATTGGAGTTTCTACGTCGTTCACGTATTCACTATGCAATCACTGCCAATCCTGAAGTTCATCTCAGTATTATTCGTCAATTCTGGAGTACAGCAAGATACATTGACGTAGAGAACCATATCACTGCCACAATCAACCAAACGCCTATTACTGTTGATATTAGTGTGATTCGAGGAGTTCTTCGTTTTGGTGATACTGATGATCATCCATGTGAATTTGATAAAGAGCTGATCAAAGGACTGTTCCATCGTGTATACTACGGACGTGATCTGGGTGATTCACAATACAACAAGAATGGGTTGTGCCCAACCTACAAGTATCTACTACATGTGTTGAGTCATTGTTTGGGAGGTCGTAAGGGAGGCTTTGATGAATGTCGTGTCATGTTGCAGTCAGCGTTTATGGCACTTGTTCTCAACAAGCCGTTTAACTCCAGAGATGACTTTCTATCATCTTAAGGGGCAGTGTCTGCAAGCGGTCCAGAAGAAGAAATTTCTGATGTATCCACGTTTCCTCCAGCTAATTATTCAAGATTTGATTCCAAATTTGGTCATCGATCAAACTTTGGTAAACGATGTGTTGGAATTAGATCACATGTTGGCAGATACTGTTAGAAGAATGAAGCTATACCGTAAGGAGACACCTAGGACCAAGCGTTTGACTGGTCATATTGTAAATCCTGATTATGTATGTCCTCCAGAGGATCGCTGGATCCATTATGATTCGGACTCCGAACGTGAGGGAGGAGAAGGTGGGAACGATGATGGTAATGATGGCAATGATGGTGGTAATGGTGGTGCTGGTAATGTTATGGGTGATGTTCCTGCTTTACAACCTGCTGAGGTTGATGCTGCTTTAGCTGGTGCTATGGCCGCTCATCACAAAAGAAAGGGAAAGGCGTTGGCAAAAGAAGGCTCTTCTAAGTGTCGAGTGTCGGCTGGGGCTGGCATCTCGTTTGGAGTTCAACCTCCAAGGTCGTTCACACTTCAACGCCCGACGGTGCCGCTTACTACTAGCACCCCGGAGCTTACTTTGAAGACTACGCTTACGTCGGATCCACAGCTTGGTATGATTCTTCACCCTGTCTTATCTCCTATACCAAGGCCGAAGAATGCTACTTCGGTGATTCCTCCTACACCAACGATGATGCCTCCACCAGATATTTCATTTTTGAGGCTCAGTCGACCGATGGGTCCAGTTCAGCCAGTTCCTCCGTCTTTTGCTGCATCACCTCATGATCATCAAATGAGCATGGTATTGAGTCTCCTACATTCGTATGAGAATCAAATGTCGGCGGATCGTATGACTCAGAAACATATGATAGAGAACCAGAAGAAGCTGATCAGCTATGTTTCTTACTGTCAAAAAGAAACGAAGGCCCTTCGTGAGATTGTTGAGTCTCAGGGGGTGAAAATCAAGGAACAAGAGGAGCTTATCTTACAACTTACGTGCAAAGATGATGCGCTGAAAAAGCTCAAGAATGATGATGAAGATCCGGATGAGTCTGGTGCTGGTGGTGAGACTAAACAAACTCAAGACTCAAGAAGGTTATTGTTTATCATGATTATTCAGCTGCAAAACCAATTGAGATGATTGAGGCCAATACAGTTATTTTCGTTGATGAAAAGGGGATGGTTAGGAGTATTGTGAATGCTGATGAGAGAGCCGTAGGGCAGTTTGTTGAGAAGTCACTGAAACGAGAGCATATTGCTATCTTGCTTCGTCTGAATGAAGACGAATTGACCGTGTTAGAGGGCGAGGAGGACGTTGAAGTAATTAATGATGATGAGATTTTAAATGATCCTAATGTTGAAATGTGTTTGGGTTTTATTTATGAGAATGAGGAGGTTGTGGTTGAGGACGTGACTGCTGAGGAATACCCTTATCTGTTTCAACACACCAATGTTGATCAGGGTGCTCCCGTCTTTAATGAAGAAACCTTCAAACAAGCAGAAGATCATCTTGATAGAACGTCCAAAGGAAAGAAGGTAGTTGATACAAGATTTGACTCACTTGAGAACCCAATCGATGATGACATTCTTAGATGGTTCAGACACAAGAAAGCAAGTAATATTATTGAGGCATTTCGGTATGTGGATAAAGAACAGAAAGAAGAAGCTTTTGCACGTTCCAAAGCCAACCAGAAGACTACATTCAACGCCATGTCGAAAGTGCAAGGTGATATTATTTCTTGGCTTTTAGATTCTGAACTTAAGGTATGTATTGTTAAATCGGAGAAGGGCGTCCAGTACTATAAAAGGATGTCTGATCTTCTCTCATTACCGAGATGGGTTGTGCGCACTTTGGTGTATCGTCCATTTATTAATCGTGGTGAGGACTATCATGCAAAACGTTTTCACCAACACTTGGTATTTGAAGTGAACAACGGGTTTAAGTATTTTAAACCACAAATTCCTATCCGCAAGCGTATCGATGAGATGGATCCAAAAACAGGATGGAAGAAGTTGGTCCTTAAGGTAAAACCGCTGAAGACGATGAAGCGTGTACCGATGAAGACGATGAACCAACATATGTAATTATCCTTCAACCGCTGGTACTATGACAATCGTACTGGCGAGGCCGTCATTGTCCTGGGTAAACGGTTGAAGACCGAGCTGATCAAGATCATTGATCCAATGTGGCTGGTTAACTTAACTGAGACCGACAACGACGTGCTACCAAGAATAAGATATTGATCCAGCGCAATGAAGACTATGATCTGGCTATGCAGTTCCAACGCGTTGTACGTGTATGTTGTGAGAATGGAATTTATAGTTGCATAGACTGGCGGTCCAAGCGCTTCAAGTAATGTAAAAACAAAGACAACGAGATCAAGATGAGGGGGTGTCTGTTAGTACACGGTTTTGCGTCTCGAGTCTTTGTATTTATCATTAACGTATTTGTCGTTTAATTTATGTAATAAACAAATATTTTATCCTTGTAGTTCGTTAATGTAATATCTAGTTCGCTAAGGATGTTTAGCGAACTAGATCAAAGTTATATCCCTCCTGATTCGTTAAGGATGTTTAACGAATCATTGGGTGATTCGTTAAGTTATTTCTGTTTAATGATTGTAACGAAGTGGACCCTAGTTCGTTATGGAATGTTAACGAACTAGGTCCATCTTCTATATATAGTGACCCTTGTCACTGTTAATTTAAGTTTTTTGAGATTTAACGTAAAGAAACTTTGTCCAATTTCTCTCAAGCTTCATTCTAATTATTCAATCCAATATTATACATACACATACTATAAACTAATACTAATATATATACAATTAATGCATATAATCAATAGCAACAATGAACTAGATCTGTTAAGTGTTAATCGAGCTTTGGATATGAGATCTAACAGGCTTTAACACATGTTCTTTTTTCCATACCCTCAGTCACAGAACCATATATCCAAGGTAACCTAGTTTAATATTAATAATTTTAGTTAGTTGAAGCTTGTTTATAGTGTATTCGGTGTTGAACATGCAAAGTTTGATAAGGATGTATGCATGCATGTGTGTCGTAGGTATTGTGTGTGTGTGAAAGAGATTGACTGAGTTGATAATTTGATTGTTTATGGTCATATACTAGCTTTCTTTAACTTGTCAAGGTTGAGTTGTTAACGAATTGGACGTAAAGGTTAACGAATTGATTTGAATCATCAAATCTTCAAACCTTCAAACGTATTTTTCTAGATTTCTAGAAATAGAAGAACACAAACCCAGAATATGAAATTTGTAATACTCACTTGATACACAACCAAATCGTTCAAGTAAACAACCAAAACACTCGGTAACACAACCCGAATACAAATCTCACCATCTCGTACACTCAATTTTCTTAAATCAAAACCAATCTGACCAAAAACCAAACTCCTGTTTCTCGGCCAAACCAAAACAATTCACTTAATTCAAACTCAATCCAAAATCCAATTCCTTCTTACCAAACCTATCCAATACCTTAACAACCTCAGATCCAATCCAATTAAGCCATAACCAATCCAAATCAAGCTTAAATTGAATCAAATTCAAAATGTAATCAAACTTATACCAAATTAACACTAAATCAGCCCAAATAACAATTAAACACATGAATCAAGAGCAATCGCACAACCGAAAGCTCTGATACCACTTGTTAAAGCCTGTTAGATCTCATATCCAAAGCTCGATTAACACTTAACAGATCTAGTTCATTGTTGCTATTGATTATATGTATTGATTGTATATATATTAGTATTAGTTTATAGTATGTGTATGTATAATATTAGATTAAATAATTAGAATGAAGCTTGAGAGAAATTGGACAGAGTTTCTTTATGTTAAATCTCCAAAAACTTAAATTAACAGTGACAAGGATCACTATATATAGAAGATGGACCTAGTTCGTTAACATTCCATAACGAATTAGGGTCCACTTCGTTACATACATTAAACAGAAATAACTTAACGAATCACCCCCTGATTCGTTAAACATCCTTAACGAATCAGGAGGGATATAAATTTGATCTAGTTCGCTAAACATCCTTAGCGAACTAGATATTACATTAATGAACTACAAGTATAAAATATTTGTTTATTACATAAAATAAACGACAAATATGCTAATGATAAATATAAAGACTCGAGACGCAAAACCATGTACTAACAACATGGTTATGCTTAAAATCCTTTCCTTAGCCTCTTGATTATTGGTTCTTGATTATGCTTCCACTAGAAATCCTTAACTAAACTTAATGGGTGCGTGATTTTGAAATGATGGATAATATCAAGTGGGGGTGGGGGTGGCCGGTTAAGAAGAAGAATAAGAGAGGATTAGAGTGGTGAGTTGAAATGTTTAGTAGGTGTGTGTAACAATAATAGTCTTCCAAGTATTATGTTGCAATCATTGCCTTGTGTGTTGTCTTGTGTGTGATTGGACAAAGATGGAGGTGGGGTTGAGATGTGTCGGCAAATGGGGTGGGTGAATGAAGATATTTTGTAACAAAGTGTGGGTATTAAACAATGTCTTAAGTTTCCGTTTTAACGTCTAATGAACTATATCTAATCAAACGAATCCCATTTCTAATAATTGTTGTCAGGTTTTATCCGATATTAAATTCCAGATAATACAAGCCTAAGAAACCAATATTTGGAAATAGTTGTTTTCTGCTCATACGGTGCCCTACACTGGCTTGTGTACACTTATATTCTAATTTCGCGATTCGAATAAAATAACTTTATATATAATCACTAATATTTTCATAAAAATTTTAATTTCACGAGTTGTTCCTAACACGTTTGGACTTTTATCGGTTTGTACGTCGTCGCCAACTGTCATTTCGTGTAGTGTTCACTATGCACCAAAATTTGAATTTTTTGAACGTAATTAAATATATCTCAAATATTTTTTTGGAGTTTTTAGACTCAAATAATATCACTTGTTTATTATATTGTTTTATTTACGTAACTAAGTATTACATTAGTACAGGTTTAGGCAAATTTTTAGCAGGGCGTCACAGCTAGTACATCCTATATATAAGTGCATTATCATATATCCCATTTGTAGTGTTCTTCGGTTCGTTCAAAGATAAGTGTTATTTATTAATTTATTTTTCATATATATATATATATAATATACGAATTAGGGACCACTTAATTTTTAAGAGGTACCTAACTTATTGCTACAAGTACAAGTCATATAACATGGATTTTTGAATTTGAAGGGGTAATTAAGTGTTTTAATCACTAGCATTTCACGTAACATTTACTTTGTTAATATGTAATTACATTTTTTATCCTTCATCTTTGCTCATTTTTTTGTAAATTTAAACCATTAGTACATTTTCACCCCCTTTATCTTTGTCCATATATTCCTCAAATTTATTTTTTGTTAAATATTTCTTTTAGATCTATGAGTATATTATGTTTTTAAAAAAATTCAAGCATATCATTTCAAACGCTCTTATTTTTATCTATGTTTTGAAATATTTTTTTTTAAACTGAGATGTAGATTATAATGTACAAGTTATTGATGCATCAATGTACATGTAAATGAAGCATTAGTTTGTTAGGCTGAAATATAGAACAAATCTCGATTGATTTTCTACCTTAACATTAAAAATAAAAAATATCAAAAATTGTAGAACATTTTATGGTATAATCTTGGCTGGCTCTGATTAACAAAATGTTCCCTCCACAACATCACAACGGTTATATACCACGCCTGTTATCTCTATTGTTGCCTCGCTCTCTGTTACAACCTCTTACTTTTCAAACCCTAAGAGGTAAAAGTTCTTTCCGATGAAGAAGATCGCATTCTGGTTCACAACCTTGGTTGGGTCTCCGACACCGGTGAAAGTATCCCTCTCCGGTATGTATCTCTCTCAACTTCCTCTATATCTATAGATTCAATTCTGGACGTTGTTCTTTGTGATGTTGTCTACAAATTTGGATATGGACATGAATGCTATGTGAGTGATTTAATAAGTTTTATGTAATGTAACATATTAAACTAAAACAAGTAACTGCATGCATCAAGGTGCTAAAATTTGCGGTTAATGATTTTGATTGCAGGTTTTCAGGTGTGATGTTACACCTCGACCAAAGGCAGAGAACACATGTCGGGATGCAATGGATTGTCAAAGAACACAAGACACTATTAAATTCATAATATTTAAATAACTCATTAATTTCATCAATCACCAAAAGTATCACGTCTTGTTCATACAAATAACACCAATATAAGAATTTAATTGTTCATTTTTCTAATAACCTAAGCGGTCTCAAATAAGATAGCATCTTCAAACTCCAATCAACCAATAACCAAGCCTGTAACACTGCATAAAATACTATTTGTCAACACGTATATTGGTGAGCAATTTCATTTGATTATATATAATATGAGGCAACATCCACAAACGTATATGAGACTATAAATAAAAGCAACAATTGCGGTATAAATCATAAGTAAATGAAGATCCTTTCTAATCGGTAGCAACCGACATACTCGGATAATGATGCCATATTCTACTTGCACAAGGCTAAGTAGTTAGGGGTGCGTATGATCATACTTATTTAGGCTCCACAAAAACATAAAATAAACACTTGTGCACGTAAAGCATATGAAACATATAACACACAATAGAGCAAGTATTATAAGTATCATACACCCTAGAGTTTGTGGTTTGAGGATAGAGTATTATAAATCATTATTGTTTTGAATAAGTATGCATGTTACCACCAAAGTATAAAAAAGAAAACGTGGAATGAAATGTACTCACATGAAATAAGTAACTTGGAGGATTTGTTTGTGATAAAACATAAAGGTAAGTTCAACAAGCAAGACCTAAATTAAAGAGGGTCTTGAGTTAATAGATGGTTTTAAAAGCTTTAAAATAAAATAACTTGACAAGTAAAATAAATAATTAAAGTTTGAAGGTTAAAATAAAATAACTTGACAAGAAAAGCTCGAGACGATGGAATTCATTGGGGAGTTTGTTGATGCATCATTTTTTTTCTCGTTCTTTGTTTATTGATTTAGCCTTTTGTTTATAGTCTAGGGACTATTTTGTTATTAAAGTATTATTCATTCGCTAAGAGATGTTTAGCGAATGGGCCACTTTTGTTGCTCAGACGCTAGAGCTTGTTAGCGTATAAGAGTTAAGATTATGGAGGCCATTCGCTAGGGAATGTCTAGTGAATAGCCTAGCGAAAGGGACTCATTCGCTAAGCATGTTTAGCGAATACGTCGGCACCTATATATACACTGTAAAACTTATTCCTAATTATTGATTTTGGTATTTTATGAAATCTGTCTCGTTACTCTACCCGATTTCACTCTCAAAACACCCAAAAATACACATTATGCCATAATTCATTCTAATTGACTATAATCACAATACTAGATCATGTAATGCTCAAATCATGATGATCTCATGCATTCTCAATAGTATTTAATATGGTTCGTTTAATTTTGATTTACATTGTAAAACACGGGTATTCTTAGTATGTTTTATAGTTTTTATCAAACCATGAGCAGCCAGATTAAAAAGGATGTTGCTAAACATAACCTTATTTCTTTCATTTTTACTAAACTTACCATCTCTTTCAAGTTTTACATTAATATGATTTAATTTTTTTTGTTCTTTTTAAAACACATTTTTTTAATATTTTTATGAATAAACAAAAAAAACATTTTTTTTCTTATTTGCAATAGACATTTTTTATTATTTAAAAACACGTCTCTTTTTTATAGTTGTTTTTTCGAATAGTTTTTAAAGATAGTTTGCAATTTTTTGAAACAAAATGTGTATTGTTTGTTAATTAAAAATAAAAAGAAAGTTTATTTACATAATAAACTACATAAATTTTATGAATTGAGAATAAAACTATCTAATGTAATATGATAATTAATATTTAAGATAGAAATAGTGTTAGAGGATGATAATATGTTAAATAAAATTATTAAATAAATTAAAAGTTATGGAGATAGCGTATGACAAATAAGGAAAAGGGGTATATGTAGCCTAACCCTTGTGACTTATATTTGGAAACGGTCAGACTTTGGGAGATGTAATATATGTATTCTATTTGGGAATATTACTAAATAGCTCATATATAAAAAGAGATTCCAAGTTTGTCCCTTCTAATTAAAGTTTTCAGTTTTGTCTTTTATATAACTCATCGTCGGGCGATGTGTTAAGGAATACCACCGATGAGTTAGTAAACTAGTCGGATAATAACACGTGGACAAAAACACACAGTTTTAAGTATTTGAAGTTGGATTATACGTGTGATTGGGGTGTGATTGGGGGGTATAGGAGGTTGGTTTTTGAAGTCGTCTTGAAAAATTGCGTATTTCATTAATATTAATTATGCATTTTCTATTTCAGTTTGTAAGGTTAAATTATAGTCAACTTGACAATGAACTCTAGTTCAACTGGTTATAGTGTTATACCTAAAGACTTCAATTTAATTAGGAGAGTTTTTGGAGTTCAAATCCTACTTGAGACTAAAATTAGAAGGCTGAAGTTGGAACATGGGGTTTTCTCACCTACTGGTGGGTTTCCTCCTAAGAGTAGAATGGAGATCATCGTATGGATCATTGATCCTTCATGTCCGTGATCCAAATTAGCCATACAAAAAAAATCAAGTTATCTCATGGGTAATGGTTTGTTTTGTTTTGTATTTATTTTAATTTCTGTTTTTTTAATGATTGCATTGATTTTAATTATAAAATGATTTTAATTTGGGTTAGGCTAAACGTACCTTACTCTCTTAATTGCCAAACCCTATTTCCTTAACTATTAAGTAATTTAATAGTTTTGTTTGACACATTACCTCCTTTAACACTATTTCTATATTAAAATACTAGCTTTAGAGCCCGTGTAATACACAAGATGATCTAAATAATTAAGTTACAAATAAAACAATACATAATATATATAGAAAAATGTATTACATCTATGTTTGTATCATTATACATAAATTGATTTTATTTATATCATAAAATTATTTTTTCCAAAAAAAGTTGAACTTAATAAAAAATATAATACACGTGCAAAAACATACACAAGAACACTCCGTCTATTGAAAGTTTATTCTCAGTATCATGTATGTATAATTGAAAGAAATTTGGTTATGAACAAATTTCGAAGAATACTTCTCATATAATAATAGTTTGAGCTACACAATTA
Source organism: Bidens hawaiensis (assembly GCF_021521415.1). NCBI lineage: Eukaryota > Viridiplantae > Streptophyta > Magnoliopsida > Asterales > Asteraceae > Bidens > Bidens hawaiensis. Next base: position 1,565 of record NW_027504195.1, on the reverse strand, counting down.
AAAATATTTTGATAACCTTTAGAGACTTCTCGACTTTGCCAATTGACTAAAATATTACAAGTTAACCCGTTCAATTTTGTGAACATTTTGCTTTAGTTGAGCATAATTTTGTACGACATGCTTCATATACAGCATTTTGATCACTATTCAAGAAAAAGTCAATGCTGACACAAATGTTTTTAAAAATATTGATAAAAGTTAGAAGTATTGATAGTCTTGTGAAAAATATTCAATGTGCAAAATCCTGAATCTTTTAACTATTTCCAAAAATGTCACTAAAAAAAATCGAAACTCAGTCACATTTAAAATTCTAACTTTCATTTGTTTTACATTTTCAAGTCAAAACTTTGTACCCGTAACAAGTTTGACGATAAATCTATTTGCATTCTCAAAAATTTAAAAATATTCAGATTACCTATTTTTTACACGTAACAAATTTGAGCTAAATGTTGTTAATTTGTACCAAACGATCTATTTATCAACATTTAACACGTAACAAATAAATTTAAGTTTCACCAAAAACTCGAAGCAACCATTGACAAAAAAACCCAAATAACTAATTATGATAAACTTTATTATATTTTAAAGTGATTGGTATATACTATACTTATAAATGGATTTATTTTTAAAAATGGATCAACTTTTAAGTATATATTTATAATTTAATTATTAAAAAAATTACTTTGTAAACTAAAAGCATATTAGTGTTTTTTTTAATTTACAATCTTCAACAATATACATAGTATAATATGTTAATGATAACATTAAAAATTATATTCTTTTCAATATTTAATAAACATGGTTTGTTGTAGATTTTTTGATTTCATCAAGTATGTTGTGAAATATACACTAACAATATCCATTAGTATAATATGTAAATATTTATTTGTATAAGAATGTATAGATATAATACAAATAGAGTTTAAAAAAAGTGAATAATTTAATTAAATATAATATAAATGAAATGTAAAAGGAAAGTGAATAATTACTTATATATGTCATATATTAGTTTTTGAGGGAAAAAAATTGTGAGAATTAACCACAAACTAACACGTGTCACAATTATTTTACTTTATTAGAATATGTATATTAGTTATCATATAACATGAGAAAATTTTATTCTCAATTTATAATATTTGTGTAAATTATTATATAAATACATTATTTCTTTTTAATTTTAATTAACAAACAATATGAAATTTATTTTATAAAATGCAAACCGTCTCTAAAAAATATTTGAAAAGACACTATCTAAAAAATATAACTATAGAAAAAGAGACTTATATTTAAATAATAATAAATGTTTGCTTCAAAGAAGAGAAAATGTTTTTTTTATATTTTGTTGTTCCCAAAAATGTAAAAAATTGTGTTTTAAAACTAAAAAAAATAAAAGATACGGAGTAACAAAATACAAGAAAATGAACAAAAAATAATACAAGTATTTGAATTATATTAATGTAAAACCTTGAAGGCTTAGTAACACCCAAACCATAAACTAAACCATTCGGTACGGTTTGAACATTCCTAATAAACCAACCAACAGGAAATATAAAACAAATTGAAAA
>NW_027504194.1:0-21160 GCF_021521415.1 Bidens hawaiensis | reverse complement strand
GCAGGAACATACTCCGGATTGATGAGATACCCGAATAATGGAGTATGCCTGGGACGCAGCTCAGGCTTGCTACGAGTGCTCGAAGTGCGGCACTGAGCAAAGATACGTTTCGTCACGCATTCGACGTATCTAATCGGGCGTCTCTGCGGTAGCGACGGAGCGACATGATTCAAAATCATCTGTAAGAAACGAGGATACATAGTGAATCGCCCCGCGCCACAGCCCTTCTCTGACGATCGATCTCGTAGAATATCAGCTGACTAAAAGAATATCGGCGGTTGTAAGTCAGCGCTATCATGGCTGACTGCATCGTCGCGCCCATCCCATCTGTTCCTGCCTTCCTGCCGGACATGCATACAATCAATACATGCATCAGGAAGCGCCATTGATCCAGCAAAAACCCTTTCCTCCTCTGCGAGTCCCCCAGCGGACCCGAATAACCCATCCTCAAATAAGCTCCATCACGGAAAGGAGCTACGAACTCCGTTGGGTCATCTCTTGTTTCTTCACCGAACTGCAGAGCCAACCGTATATCTTCCGAGGAAAACTGTATGTCATGACCATTTACGGTTGCTCGCATCACCGGAGGCTCAGGCCTGCAATCATAGTACACTGTCTGCCAAAAGTCTTCAATGTTAGGCAGAGAAATGGGCAGTGTATTTGTGATCGCATGAAAGACTCTTGATCGCTGGAGAAACGTGATAATCTCCCTGTAGTCTTCTACGCCTCGTGCGTCTGGATCTAAAGTGATGTACTGGTTATAGGCTGGAAAGAATTGTCGTTGATCATCACCGTCGTCACCACCAGCACCTCCAACAGCAGCCATATCTGCACAAAACAAAACAAGTTAGAGAACAGTTAAGCAACTCACAAGTTCGCTTTGTACCACGTGCTAACATCACAAAAAACTAAGACCAGCAAAGCTAACATCACCATCACTCCGCCTTGTCCAGATTCTCCGCCCCCATCTCCTTAAAACTAATGACACCGTAGTTATGGCGTCAACCAGGGTCTCACACACTGAGTCGTAGCATTTAGACTGTTGTTGCTGATAATCAGCAACCATTGCTCGAAACTCATTGTTGTCTTCCCACAACATGACTTTACAGGAGTGGAAGGTCTTTGTTTTTTCGGCTGCGAGTGTAGCCCTAATCGCTTCGACTTTCTTCAACAAATAGTCGTCTTTCTCTTTCTAAAAATCCATCGTTTTTTTCACCATGGCCTTCACGGTTTTCTCAGAAGAATTCATTTTTATTATCTTTCTGAAACTGTTAGTGTGATTGAATAACCAAACTTAATGTAGTTAAGTTTGATTTGTAGTAAGATATAGTAAGATCTAGTAAGATATAGCTTAACTTTAATGTAGGCTATCATTAAAATAATATTTTTCCGGCATTTTTGACAGGTGAGTATAATTGTGATCAGTTAATTCTGACAAGTGATATAAATGCAAGTAATATCTAGATTAAACAAAAACACATGAGACAAGTTACTATTCGTCTGGTGCGTTTCCCAAGCTTGGGACAACCTTTTGTTTTTTTATTACAGAGTTACTATTCGTCCGTGTGCGTTTCCCATGCGTGGGACACCCTTTTGTTTTGTCTGTTAGCCTTTTGGTTATATATACCTACACCACATTTGTGAAACTCATATACCTACAGAATTTTAAATTATTTTTTTAGTTAATAATGGATTGCTCGTCATCATCATCATCCAGATCCTACAAGGCTGCTCTCAGAAGGCGAATTGAGGCTCAAATCGAGGTAGATAAAGCTTGTCGGGAAACTCTTACTGAAGAATTTTTAAAGACTAGCAACAACTTTGATGCCAGGGATCTCATTACAAAAGTTCTTACTCGGATGCTCGCTAGTTGTATCCGAGATCTTGCTGTTTTGTTTATGGTTGATGTAGGACAGAGAGAGCTTGACGAGCTAAAACTTTAGGGCAAGGCAATTCTTGAACAGAATTGCTCAATGGAATTGAAGTTGAAGCTTTTTATGTCACTCAGAGATTAGTAGTAATAGAATTTGTATGTTTGTGATGGTGTGTTTATATGTGTGTTTTGGTAATAATAAAATTTTTATGTTTGTGTAAAAACATTGATTCAACATGTACCTATTATCTTAAAGTCCATATCATATTTTTTTGAAATCATTCAAGTTTTTTTGGCCTTTTCATAAGTTCAACAATCAACTCTTCTCCGGTTAAACGAGTGTCGTCATTTTCATGGAATAGCAGTGTTTTCTTGATAAGAGTAATTCTGTGTTGGTTTATATCCGAAAGGAGGATTTTGCACAAATAATTGAACCTCAAACCTTTTAGCTGTGTTTGTTGTATAGGGCCTTCCTTTTTGAGATTACACCCCCATGGTCTCTTCCCATCATATTTCTCCATGTGTCTCATAGCAGAAATACCACAATCTATTCCATTACTTGTTGTTCTCCATGTCGTCTTCAATCTATTGATTGTTGGTACTTAGATTTGCTGAGTAATGGGGTGTTTGATTGTTTTAAGATACATGCAAAAGACTTTTCTCTACACAAAATAGCTTATTTAAGTATTTTGATAATTTTTATAACAGGTATGTATGTTTTTTGGGTTAAAGGTATATATGTTTACCAGTATATCAGGAGTCTTTCCATATCTTTCTTCAAACTTCTCTCTAATTGCTTTTAATTTTTCTTCTAATCTTTTAAACTTTGCATCAGCTGGTATTTCTTGATTTGCACTGTTGTCAAGTAATTCTATCAATCCTGTTTGAAGATTGAAGGTAACCACAAAGAAATGATCATGTTGTAGAATTGGCACGAGCACTATAGCAACCTCCTTGAGTGATAGAATTCCACTCCTTGCCATTTTTCTTTCGATGTTGTCTGAAAACACATCCAGTATTTCTTTGTTTGTGTAACCCCTTGACTCAGCATAATGGTCACTTGTCTGTATAATAATTAAGATGCAGATGATTAAAGCGTTTATTATGCGTTTTCTAATACTACAAACAAAATAGATAAATTTGTATCAGCACACTGCTTGAAGCAAAGAATCTGAACGGTGATGCTGCAGATTTTTTCTTTTCTTCATAGTTCATTAATTCAACGAATGCATCCATTGCATTGGTGGCTATATAAATGCCAGGACAGAAGGTTTCAAAGACCACCTTGAACGATTCTGTGTGAGCGGACTTGTAGACCTCCTTCCAAATGTCTCCAAGACAAAAAAATATATACTCTGAAATTTTTTGTTCATATCCTGTGACACTAGCGGATACGTCAGCCTCTCTCAGAAGATATGTAGAGTTTAGTGTAATGAGGGTATCACTTGTTGACAATGCGGTGTCATCTGTTAAACATAAAGCAACTCACTTTAAATTTGGCTGAAAATAATTGTAACTATAATTAAATACCTTCAACCCCTTTTGGTTTTTATTTATAATTAAATACCCTCTTTTGCCCATGCAACCACTGTATTAACAACTTCATCAATATCTGCACATGTAACACCCCGTAACCGCAGCGGAAACGTACACGGGATGCAACAGACACATCTGATATCAACAGCATTGCTTATAAAGAAAATACCACTACATTAATTTATATCATATTACATTGTTGCTAATTCGTTACTGTCTAGGTGTTACACACGAGTTTTACCGATAAGACATTAATATATTCATTACAAAATATAGATCAGCAAGCTTCCAACAAGTAGCACAGATCATTAAGCACATTTCAATCATTCCATCTTGGGCATACCTAGAAAACATGTAAGAAAACGGGTCAACTACGAATAGTTGGTGAGTTTCACTAATTTAAATAAACACTGACAGATCATTTTAATAACCATTTATTAGCAATGAAATTATGCTGGGAACTATGTTACCCCAGAACAATAATAACCTCTGGGAACTACGTTACCCCAGAACAATAATAACCCTTGGGAACTATGTTACCCCAGAACAATAATAACCTCTGGGAACTATGTTACCCCAGAACAATAATAACCTCTGGGAACTACGTTACCCCAGAACAATAATAACCCCTGGGAACTATGTTACCCCAGAACAATAATAACCCCTGGGAACTATGTTACCCCAGAACAATAATAACCTCTGGGAACTATGTTACCCCAGAACAATTACACACGATAAACAATTTATATATTCTGTGCATCAAACATATATATATAAATATACAAGTGTTTCCATACGATCGGTATGTACTTAAATACTTTAATAAAGACATGTTTTCCGCCCCGGGAAAATATTTAGAAACAGTTCAGTAAAAAGGGGCTCGTGAAAACTCACCTTTCTGTGAGTCGGGACGTGATACAATGAACTGCTATAAGCTTGGATCTGTAATATAATATATGATCGTTACTATATAATTCCCATAAATTAAATACGTGTTAATCGGTACATCTGGGGACATTGTTAACCCAGTACTGTACTCGATCCGGGGACAATGTTAACCCCGTGACACTTCTAAGGACTCAGATTGTGACATTGCTTAGAGTCTGACGGTCAAAATTATCATTTTTATGATTTCCTTGATTTGCGTGCCTAGCACGGTTATCCGTTTTTAGTTTCAAAAATGAGTTTGGTCACACCCGACCCAAAAATGGTGTTTGACTGTTAATTTAGTTAAAGTGATGAAATTAGAGCTCGGTTTGGACACCCCGTTTGGCCGCGGGGCCCGTTTCCGTCATTTAGGTGCCGGAAACAGTAAAATCGGGTAAAATTACCCGAATCATCCGAATTATTTTCGGATGATTTATTTTTACTTAATTTACTTAGTTTTATGGAAATGGTCCATTTTTAGGGTTTTCATATACCAGTCAGCTCGCTTATGCGAGTTTTGCCGGTTTACACGTTTTAAGCTTTAAAAATTTGTTTTTATGTTCTTTTTAGCACAAATAATTACCCGTTTAGTCTCGGGTCTTGAAATTTTGCACAAAACTTATTTTGACAGTAAGAAATTTTATAAAAAATTTTCAGATTTATTTTCTTATATTTACATTTATTTATCTATTTTTAAACCTTATTAAAACACTAAATATGTCAAAAATACCAAAAGACTTTAGAAAAATCCCAAATTTTTCTGAGATGATCCCTGCCATCCTCATAACTCCCTGGAATTTTTCCAGAACCCAAAACTCATTTTTCAAGCCATTTTCACAAAAACCGAGCTAGAAAGCTCTAGAACTCGTTTTACCGAAAAGCCCCTTTAGACTTTTCCAACTGAGCTCAAATTTTGTGTGTGACTTTTATATGTTATAAAAAGCTTATCCTAAATTTTCCAGAATTTTTCATCAAGTTTAGCTATTTTTCACCATTTTTGGCCAAAACCGAGCATTAAATTCACCAAATATTCATCTTTTATCCAAAAATTACCAAAAATTCACAGATCTCATATTTTCATGTGTAGATCATCTCTGTGAAATTTCGTGACCCAACTCTAAGCACACTACAATCTGTCCAAAATCACTAAATCACACGAAAACCGAACTATCTTGTGTTTTCTAGCGTTAGATCGCAAAGATCTTGGTTTCTAGCCTTTGATAGCCACTAGATACAACACTTACAAGCACAATAACACTATACCAAGCAAGTTACACCAACAATCAAACCATTTCTTTCATAGTGTCGGTTTTGATATAAAAACAAAGGTTTTAACCGTAAAAATCCGTTCTCGACTCTTTTTACTCATTTCTTGGACCAAGATCCCTTGTATAACTTGTATACATCTCTTGATCATGCAAGAGTCGGTTTCATCTCGGGTTTTCACCCGTCTTTCACATAGAAACTCATTTTACAAGATTTCAACCGTAAAATTTCATTCTAAACTCTTTTAACTCATCACTTGGATCAAGATCCTATGTATAACTTGTATACATCACTAGATCATGCGAGAATCGGTTTCAACCCGGGTTTTCACCCATTTTTACATTTGAAACCTCCTTTTCTCAAGATCATGAAGTTAGAAACAAGATTTAAGCAATAAAACATGTGTTATACCTTGTGTTCTTGGTTTGGATCAAGGGTTTTTTGGTTGAATGTTTGAAGGTTTGAAAGATTTGAGAGAGTTTGGTGTTAGAAAAAAAAGAAATGAAATGTGTAATGTGTGTGTATATGGCCGGCACTATTGGTGATGTGGGGGGGGGGGCCACATCTCAACCCATGGCCACACATTTGGATTACACAATCCGGATAATGTTGTGGATAGTCTGGTTCAGTTCGTTTCTCGTTTAAACTCGTAATTCGGCTTAAAACGAGCCTAAAATGGTCGTTTTTCGGGTTAAAATAAAATTTACATAAAACTGATTTAAAAACTTTAAAAACTTAACCCATGACATTAAATGACTTAAAACATTGTATTGTCGGTAATTGTGCATCTTTTTCGGCTTGATTGATCGTCTCTTGCTTGGTTTGATGTTAAAGGTTTCGTTTACCGTACCGACGTACTAGTAAATCGAAATCCTTTCTCTGTGCTATAATTCACTTATCCCGAAGCATTAATACTTCGTAAATATCACTAAACATTATATACTTCGTCTATAATGTAATTCCCGATTCGTTCGGGTTTCAATAATCGTTCATTGGTTAATTGTAATTCCAATACGATTCACTATATAATCGAGTATGATTCGTACTATGAATCATATATACTCGTATATACGTACTATAACTCATATAATCAATATTAAATGACACGTAATTAGTATATACCGGCTAGGGTATACCTGGATTTGCCGGAATCGTTACAGCACATGAGACATTGTTTTCTTGACCTGCATCACCTGCATCATTTTTTACGACAGCCAAAGATGTAATATGTTCAACTGTGATTATAAATAAGCTGGTATACAATTAAGCTGGTACATATATGATATACCTTTCTGAGCAGCCACTAGACCACCAACACCAACATCTGAATTAACTGCATCACACAGATGTAATAAGTTTAAAATAACAGCATAATTGTTTTAATAGCGTTTTAATTATACAAATAATTAATTTAGCCCAAATACCTTTTAGAGCAGCCACTGGACCACCAACAGCAGCCACTGGACCACCAACACCAACATTTGAATCTTGTGTTTTAGGGACCACATTATTAGTGAATCTGTTTTCCCATTCACACCATCTAGCAAAGATATTCTCATTTGATGGATGTCTATCCTTTCCTTGACGGACCAACTCGTTGATCTCGGAGCAAATTTTATCAAATTTCTTCAACTTGTTATCCATTGCCTTATTCCAAGACTATAAAAAGAAAATATTGTTATTGTTAATTCAAAAACATTTTCAATTTATCCCAGGCGGTTGTAATGGAGTTAAATAATAGTCAACAAGCATGATAGGCATTTGCAAACTTAAAGGTGAATAATCGCTTACATAATCATCCAAATCTTGTTCAGCTGTTTGATCGACATTATCTGTTTCAGATGCACTTTGACCATCTGTTTTTTAATTATATATAATGTTGTATTACATAAAATGCATGTAGAGATAAGAGATATGAGAGTTTTTTAAAAGAAAATAACAAGTTTAATACCAAGTTCTTGTTTCTCCTCGGCTGTAGTGTTTTCTTCAACTCCAGGCTTATCGGTAGCACTAACCGTCACAGCAGCAGTAGCAGCAGCAGCAGCCGCATCAGCAATCTCATCAAGTCTCTTCCCGGCAGCACTAACTGTCACAGCAGCAGTATCAGCATCAGCAGTCTCATCAAGTCCCTTCCCGGCAGCACTAATGGTCACAGCAGCAGGAGCAGCAGCAGCCTCATCAATCCCTTTCCCGTCAACACTAAACGTCACAGCAGCAGCAGCAGCAGCAACCTCGGTAGCATCTTCTTCTAAGGGAGGACCATTATTCTCCAAGTATGTTTCCATCTTATTTAGAGTAGTTGTTATGTAGTTGACTGCAGGCGTTGTGACGGGAGTCCCAAATGGACCATATTTTTTCTGGTATTCATGCGTGTAAAGCATCACAAGGAAGGTGATCGGACCGTTGTATTGAACTTTGATACCTCTCCATTCTTCCTTTGTCGTTTTTATGTTTTCAATAACATAGCTGCACCAGTCCATATTTGTAATATCCGAGTTTTTATCAATGGCGGCGATGAATCGTTGATTGACAGTTGTTGATTTTGTCACAAGGAAATTATTCTTAAACAGTTCACCAACTCCTTGATCCGCGGCCAGTTTGTCTTTCACATGCTTTAAACTTATTCTTTCATTTGTCGGGAATTGATTTTTGAACAAATCTGTAGTAACATCTTCCCCCAATCTTGGTCTACTCTTGCCTAAAACAGGAATCTTACCCATTGGTATCCCCAACACTTCATGTACTTTTTGTGGTGTTATCATAATAACACCACTCCCAATGTTCAATTCATTTAAACGGTTATTATAGTTCATGAGCAACCAATATTCCAAAGTTGTTGGAGTTTGGGTTACTTGAAGTCTTAACATTGACCCGAAACCCATTTCTTCTACACAAGTTTTTTGGGCAATGGTCATTGCCTTCAATGCATCAACAATATTAATAGGTGCACACCTATTCATCAACCTTTTTCTACAAATTCAACAAAAGGTTGTCCCCTCTCGGCTGGTTTCTTTTCTTTAATGGCTCTCTTTTTCGGACGCTGAAAGTCCGGGCCAGAGGTGCTGTGTTCCACCTGTTTTCGCTTTGACAACAACATGTCGATTTTTGTGTCAAGGTTTGAATCAGAGTCTGATTCCACAACATGTTTTGTTTTCCCCACCGGAGCAACTTTTTTAGTCTTCCTTTTATCAGTCTTATTTTTTTCGACAACTGAGTCACATACATACAATAAAACACGGGGGTAGGGGATAACAACACGAATCACAAGGAAACAGAAAACTCTTATAAGATATCACAATGATAAATTCTCATACCAAAGCCATAACACGCTAATCATACGCATATAACATGATTTAATATTATACATATATTTAAAAAAACAAGGATATGTATTACAATAACAACACACTTATCAAACGCATTAATACATAAGAAGATTCAAACAAATTCTTACATTTTAAGATTAAGTAAACCTAAAACGCTAAAAATATCATAAAGTAACACCTGTTCCATCTTCATTCTGAGACCTATCGTGCTTTTGCTTCGTCCTTGGTTCCGTTCCAGAAGTAGATGAGTTATGGTTCTTCATTTTGGTTCAGTTCCAGAATAATTAAACCACTCAAGCTTGTGCTTGTGCTTTTGCTTCACAGTAGAAACGAATCATCGACGGTTTTTAGGAATATTGTTTTACGAGGTTGAATTTTGGGAATACTTATCGCCGTTCCAGAAGTAGATGAGTGACTTGCGAGGGTAATTATTTGACCCTTTTAAAAGAAGGCGCGTGCTTTAAAAATTTTAATCGTACGGTTAGTATTGTATAGTAGCAAATATATATATATATATGTATATATATAATATTAGTGGGTGGTGGTGGGTTCAGGTGGTCATGATGGTGGTGGATGGTGGCGGAGGTCGGTGGTGGTAGTGGTGGTGGGTGGGTGGTGGCGGTGGTGGTTGGTAGTGGGTGGTGGTGGTGGATGGGTATAAATAAATGTATATATATATATATATATTTATATATAATATTAGTGGGTGGTTGTGGTGGGTGGTGGTGGAGTGTGGTTAGTGGTTGGTGCTTGGGGTCGTTGTGGTGAATGTGGGCGAGGGATGGTGGTAGTAGGTGGTGTGTAGTATGATTGCGGATATGTAATACATGTGACAATGACGGTGCTATCCCGTATGATGACCATGATGATTGGCCCAATTATGACGAGACGATGCTAATATAACTACCTGGGTTGGTGGTGGTTATCATATTGATGCTGCTAACCTATATATACGGTTTGCTTACGCCAACCCATACGATGGCGACTGTAGCTCGTACGACGAGCATGACGTCTATGATGATGATCACATATATATTTGATGAGGACCAATTATATGTACCTATATGACAATACGCCACACAGGCGCGCACGCGCACACACACACACATACATATATATATATATATATATATATATATATATATATATATATATATATATATATATATATATATATGTTGATGATGATGGTGACACCGATGTTTAATGACATGTAACCCGTATGATCGACGACGACCATGATAACGTATATGATGGTCATACTGATGGTAGCATGTACGACTGATGATGTCGTTTGATGACGACAACAATTCATAAGATGGTGCCGACAGTGATCGCTAATATTGGGCGTTTTCTTTACGATAACCCATACGATGCTGATGATGACGCTGATGATGATGATGGAAATCGGATGATAATGATGACGCTGATGATGATGATGGAGATGTGTGACGATGATGACGACACTGATAGCGAGATATATTTTACCTGTATGATCAACACCGACTACATCCCGTACATGGAAATCGGATGATGATGATGACGCTGATGATGATGATGATGATGGAGATGTGTGACGATGATGACGACACTGATAGCGAGATATATTTTACCTGTATGATCAATGCCGACTACGATAGCCTATACAATGACCACGTTGATTATCCACACGTCTGATGATGATGCCGTTTCATGGTGACGGTAATCAATGATTATGATGATGATAACCACTGTAATACATGATAACGATGATAACTTTATGATTTTGATCATCATCATAACACATATGGTGATGATGATAACCTAGAAGATGATAATGATACAAAACTACATATGATAATGATAACACTAGAATGTTATGAGACTCTCTATTACGAAGTTGTAAATCTTATCCAGGAAATCTTACTAACGGTTAAGATAATACTTCAATAATGGATAAAATTTTAAATTTATTTAAAAAATACGATTTATTAAACGAACTCAACTTTTAACGAAATTTAATACCGGAATGTTAGTAAAAAAAACTAAAAGTAAATGATTTTGTACTATTTTTAAAAAGTTATAAAACAAAAACTAAAATGTATATATATAATTAAACTAGTAGGTACCCGCACGATGCGACGAGGACAATTTACAACATAATTTTTCTATTGTACTATGTGCTCGTATAAACACTTTATAATCTAGTTTTTCTATTGTAGTCATATTAATGCTATTATACTTGGATAATCTACAAAATAATGTGTAAATACACATGAACTTTACAGTGATATTTAATTAACTAAATGTAAAATATCTATTTTTACAGAGAACTTGTCTAAGAAATAGTTCAGCAATGCATACCCATTGCTAAAAGGAGAGAACGCACTATGGTTTACTCTTCAATGAAAAAGTTCCCTCTTTTGAGTCCAATTGATGTTCGGGTTCCAACTAAACCAAGCCCCCTTTATTTCCAATTACCTATAATGGCAAGATCATACACTTCATGGCTCTTGCTGCTTTCAAGTGCCTTTTCCTGCATGGGTTAAACTACTAAAAAATCATAAAATGCTTAAGCTTACTTCCTTCCCGCCCATATTTTCTTGAACCCTTCGGACATAAATCCCATCTACAAACGACATTTTCAAGGCTTTGAATGCAACTTCTTCTCGAGTAACAGGAACGGGATATGAGCATTGCAGGTCAACGTCATCTGTTGATGTCTTTTGACCATAATGCACACCAAAACCATCATGCAAACTTCTCCTTGCAGCTTTGTCTCTTAGGTATAACACCTATGATAACAACACGACCTGCGATTAGACATTAAGAAAACACGAAAAAGCACACACAAAAAAAAGCCTTTTTAGTCGCTACAAACTTTACTCAGTTGGAGTTTGGAATATATTATGACCCGTTAAAAAACTCACCTTTTCGGTTAAACTACATAGAAATACTCAACTGCCAACCAGAAAGTAACACCAAACAATTTTAGAATATGTAAATTAAAGTCATTCGTAAGGGCAAATTGGTTAACTCTCAACGTGAAATATACCAAACAATTTCTAGTACGTAATCTACTAGAAATTAGATTAATAACTATTTTGAGTTAACAAATAGTATTAGCATATATAGATTAACAAATATTTTGAGTTAACATTATTAATGTTGAAGTATTTCAAGAGTGAATGCCATACCTTGTTCGATTTTGTCTTCTAATCGGCTCAGTTTTTTGGTTTTCGTTAATAGCAGAACCTGAACTGAACAAAAAATCAACTTTTTTATAAAAGTAAAACCAAACTGTTAGATTTTTTAGTTTGTTTCATTATTTCCATTTAGTTCGGTTTGGTTTTAAGTATTAACGGTTCTGTCTTACTGTTTAAAAAATCAAAGAAAGTTACTAAATACTAACGGGTCAGCTCACGAATTAATCAAAAAATCAAAACCGGATATGGAACTACTAATCATCTATGAAACTAAAAAAAATATTTGGTCAGCCCAGCTGTTTTGACTTTTGCAATTTACAAAACTAAATTTGAAAATTGTGATATATTGAAAACAACGTTTGTATCTACACTTTTCAAGTTTTGGGTATCTTACCACTGTCCAGATGTTGCATTGCAATATTGTCCTCAGGAGTCAAGAGGGATCATAATAATAATAACCCAAACTTCTTAGTATTACCAGCAAAACAAATATTAGAGTTCGTCAAACAAAATAACATACAGATCCTTTGTACACAAAGAGGCAATCATAAAAATACATATCGGGAGACTCGTCAAAACCATAGTTGTTTTGTGTACGCCCGATACTACAGCTGAAAACAAAACTGATGTGTTGTAATATGACAAATTAATAATATGAAAAGTATACAAACTGTATAAAAAGCAAAAAAAAAAAAATCAACGCATCCAGTAGAATGCATATATTAATACCATTCGATGGATAGCAACAGTGTATTCATCAACATTTTCTGTAAAAGATTGTCACACGAAACCAACTGGTCTAGTAGTAACCCGCGTGATGCGGCGGCGACGATAATATACAGCGTGGCACCACGATATTCCTGTTCGGGCTAATGATACCAACATTAGAACATCAATGACTAATTAAATGGGTCAAATATAGCAATTAAATATGAAACAGATCAACATATATGGACTTTATGAAATGGGTCAAACCTCATTAACCTTTTTATTTTGTTATATCAAAAGCTTATGCTTTATTAATACTAATAAACAATTCTATTATTTATTAATTCTATTATTATTTTGTTATATCAAAAACCATTGCAGGTCCCACGGATGGCGCTAATGTCGAAGCATGAAATGAATCTGACCTGATCCATGACGATGTTTCCACGGATTTTTGAGATGAACGAACCACGTCTTGATCTTCTTCTTCAGCTGCTTGAGACCTGCAATGGTTTTTCGGGGGTGTGGAGGTGACTGCTAAGAAATCCTGAGGATCTCTTGTTTACAGACACAAAAAAGTGGTGGTGGCTCTTATTGAGCATGACCCTTTTAATAAGGAGGTGGAGACCTCCTTATATAGAGAGTCTCATGGCCACCATCATGGTACCCTAATGGGCCTAGCCCAGTTAGGGTTACCTCCACAAAACTCCCTCAGCCCAATAACATTGTATTAGTCCATATAATAAAATAAGCCAAACATAATAAATTTAGGGTCGTAAAACCGGGTTTAGTACCATACCCCTACAACTACCTATTGTTATTTATACTATCTGGATGTCACATATTGAGTTCCTGGCATTTGTGTTGCCCTGCCTTTTCCGGTGGGATTCTGGTTGTGTAATCTACAACAATTTCAACCTAATCAATGGATTTAAGGTGATTACTATTCAACTCGATTTGATTCTGTGTTTAACCTAATAAATTGTTCTCGGTGATTGTTTTAATACTAATGATTATCGTAAATAGGTGGTGCACGACCACTGTTGACCTGGCCGACTTCTCCAAACACAATCCTGGTTTGTCTTGTTACAATTTCAATTCAATGATACTCATCGGTTCCTTAAGTGCATATTGGTTGTGTTTTGCATTATATGAAAATGCTGGTTTTATGTTTTCAAATAAGATAATTTCGCATTATCCATTATATTCAAAATTGTGTCATAGAAGCGGTTGGTAGTTTTAACTGTGGCATGTTTTTTTTCTTTGTTATTTTGTTACAGTCGGTAAGCGAGCCGTAGTCTTATTTTCACTCTTTATTCATACTTGAATGTTAATAAAAAATATTATCTCGCCTAACGGTGTGACCAAACTTGAATGTCTTTGCAGATGATGCATTATTTCAGACACTATAAGCTTTAGCTTCATCGCCAGTCTCTTATATTCTGGCTGGTATGCTATAAAGTTCATGTTAATAGCTTTTATGTAGGGTCTTAATAGTTGTATGTACTCAAAATACTCGTCATATTTGTTTCTAATAACAACCGGTGACTTGATTTATATAAAATATAATCATCAAATATTATTATTCGAGTACTAATCTAATTAATTTATTATAATGATATATGAAGTAGGTTTGTTTAAGACCAATTAGTCTTTTTGTCAAATAAATTTTTAGAATTTGGCCAGTCCAAAGAGCACGCAACATGCTGTTTTTGATGGTTCAAGATGTAGTTAAAATTTGCCTAAACAGGTGATAACGGCTCCTCCTAGACAACTTGGAAGTGTTATGCACCTTAGTGAGGCCCTTGCCCGAAATCACTTTTCAGTTAAAGGTTGAAAAGAAAGATGTTGTGGAGGCTTTAGGATTTTAGAAGTTGCCTTACAGCAGTCTGTAGCAGCTACTGCCACTGGTAAACAAGATAAAGAACATAGTGTTGGTTAGTTACGTGAAAAATATATTTTTTGTGCAGGGACTATTGACCCCGGTAACTAGCGAAAGAATGAAATAGGACAATTTGGTTGCGTTGACTCGCAACATTATTATGGAACGATGTAAATTCTCTTAACTAATGCGTTTTCCAAGTTTTGTAAAGAAAATTACTTGCGATCTTTTTCCATGTAGAAGTAAGTAGTTGTTGAAGTACCGTTGTTCAAGGATAGAATTACCAATCAGCGGTGGGAACTTACCTAAGAAGTTTGGGTAAATTTTATCTTCATCATAGTATCATTATTATATGAATAAATCATGAAAATTAATACAATCACAGTTTTGGTTTTATGTGTTTAATGTTATCGTATGACAGGTTTTGATGGAACCCGAAACGTCACATGGATCGGCTTTCATATCTGAAGTACAACCTCACATATTATGAATGTAGAAAAGAGTAAGTGGTTCACCTATAAAATTGGGGTTCTAAGCAAAATGGGTTTTAGGTCCAATCGGGTCAGTTAAAAAACCTCCATCAGGTCAATATGGGGTTCTAACAAATATGAGTTTGGGTCAAAACGGGTAATCTAAAAAAATATCAGTTTGGTTCAGGTACAAATGGCTTTTAGCTAAATAATAGTCGGGTTGCGAATAGTGGTTTTAAGTGCAAAATGGGCAGTCTACTGAAAGGAGAGTTGAATAGTGTCCAAGGTAATTTAGGTATATTGGAAAGTATTGTGGTTATTTGTTGTCTGGTCATTCATGGTTTAATGATACTATGACGAGGATAAAATTTACCAAATCTTCTTAGGTAAGTTCCTATAGCAGATGAATAATGGTAATTCTATCCTTGAACGATGGAACTCATAACGCCACATGGATCAGCTTTTATATCTGAAGTACGACCTCGCATATTATGAATGTAGAAAAGAGTAAGTGGTTCACCTATAAAATTGGGGTTCTAAGCAAAATGGGTTTTAGATCCAAGCGGGCTAGTTAGAAAACCTACATTTGGTTCTGGTTAACACAGGTTCTGATCAATATGTGGTTCTAACAAAAATCAGTTTGGGGTCAAAACGGGTCATCTGAAAAATCAATAGTTTGGTTCGGTCCAAATTGATTTTAGCCAAATAATAGTCGGGTTGAGAATAGTGGTTTTAAGGGCAAAATGGCCAGTCTACTAAAAAGAAAGTTGAATAATGCTCAAGGGTATTTTAGGTATATTGGAAAGTATTATGGTTATTGTTGTCTGGTCATTCATGGTTTTTTATTTGTTGAGTTTAACATGTCAAATTTGCATTTTCTTTCTAGAATCAAAAGTGATTTTGGTCAAGTCTGACTTTTTTCGTATTGTTATTTAGGGTCAATGTCGGTACCTGGTGGTTGTTTCTGTTATCACCATTATCATAATTGTTGTCAACGTTGAGGTATCCTGCCTATAATACATTCTTGAATTGCATTTGTGTGAATTGCTAATCATGAATGTACATCTTTTGATACTTATAGATTGTTAGCCCTCACAACAAAGACATCAGAGACTTGACATTCCATGGATACCTCCTCATGCTCTATCTGCAAGTATGTTATTGTATTTAAGGTCATTTTGATGACTGTATATGTATTCATTTTTATGTTTATTTAAAGTCGGTTTTCATGTAAATGGTTAGTTTCTCATCATTGAACATTGTATCATGTTGAGTTTGTGACACCTAAACGACTAAAAGCCTAAGCCACCATTCTTATAGTAGAGCGGGAGTTCAAAAGTTTCCATATGGGTATATCAAATTTGTTGATTGTTAATATTTCATGCAAATTATGTAAGTGAAAACAAACTTATCTAATGTTACTAACAAAACTAATTGGTTAGGTTAACATTAATGAACCGAAACGCTACCAACCGAATTCGTGTTGCGTTCCCGCCACAACGCGCGGGCTCTTCTACTAATTTGTTTAAGGGTGTAAATTATTCATTTGTAGGGCTGACAGTTTATACAAGAGACATGAATACACGACACGTATCTACACGATTTTAATAGGTAACAGGTAAGGCCTTAACAGGTTTCGTGTACTAAACAGGTAGACACGAAATTACTTGTTAATTTTCGTGTTTAAACGGGTATAATACCTGTTTACCTGTTAGGTACCTGGTTATTTTTAAAATTATATATATATATATATATAATATAGTTATATTATAACCCATTACCCATTTATGATTTATCCCTAACCCTAAAAACTTTATCAGCCGTCGCCTCTCTCAGACTCTCATCATCCATCGGTCCATCCTCCCACATGATGCCTTCCATCCCATCCGTCGCCGGCGATTCTCTCTTCGACCATCATCGACGTCGGCCATACTCTCTCCGGCCTTACTCTCTTCAGCCATAAACCTCTCGCCAGCCATACTCTCTTCAGCTAAACATTAATACTTTGTAAGTTTTGTTTTGTTGCAAACTTGCAATTCATCTCATAAATACTAAATTTCATCTTCAGTTGACCATTAATTGATATTATTGTTGTCTCAAAGAGTTTGTCAATTTGTATAAAAATGGAAAATTGATTTAGATATTGTTATCCTTCTTTTACTCTTTTAGTTGGATAAACTGGTACTGTTTGTTGTATAAGGCGGGTCATACATGGAAGAACTTTGATTTTCTGTAGTTGTAATGTGGCCAATGTGATGATATGAAAAGTAGTATGTGCTTTATGAGACTTGCTGAGTTTATTTTGTTTAATAATATGGGACTTGCTGAGTTTATTTTGTTTTGTACAAAATTATTATGTATTTATGTGAATTATACTATTATAGGGCTGTTTTAGTTAGTTATTTCACTTATTTGGTTTTGAACTTTTGATTGCTCACATTTGTTAGTATTTACTATTTAGGTAATTATGAGTAACCCACAAAAGAATGTGGAAAAGGCGAAGGATAAGAAAGCCAAAACAACGGTATGTTTGTTGATTCAACTATACTTATTTTTGTTAAAGTTTGGTTTTATTTTTGTGTAACTTTGTATTTATTACTTTATTCATTCTAGACGGAGAGTGATTCTATCAAAGTTGATTTAGAAGATAACTTTTTGTAATGTCCATCTTTGCTTGATTTGTTATATGTTTTGTACATGATATTATATTAATTTTATAATGTATATGTTCGTTTCTACTTTGTAGGCTCTAACAAAGTTAGCGTGGAAGAGGTCACTAAAGATATAATGTCACTTGACATTAGTTGTGAATCAAATGCTTCAAATTCGGTAAACAATCCTAAGGTACCAACTCCAAATGCTTCAAGTAGTGTTGCTCGCTAAAAACAATAAACAATCTTAAGGTACCTCTCTCTAAAACTTTCTAATAATGTTACTTGATAAAACTGTATGAATATGTCCAATTGTTCAATGATTAATATGACTAATTGACTATACTTATTTTGTGTGTAGGTTTTATTGTTTGGAATTGAAGATCTGAGAAGAAAGACCAATTGGAACTTGGAAGTTTGAAACTTGATATTGTTTTCAATATATGTTTTGATTAGAATTCTCTATGTTTTTGTCTTAAATTTGTTAAGGAGCATGGATTTATGTTTTATTTTAAGACGTTTATGAACTTCCGTTGACTTTTGTGTCGCTAAAATGTTGTCAAATATATGTTTATAAACAACTATTATCGTGTACTATCGTGTATTATCATGTATACCAGATATTAACAGGTTTGTGTTCGTGTTTGAGTTACAGGTACACGATAAGTTTTCGTGTCGTGTACAGGTATACCCATTTCGTGTTCGTTTTTTATCGTGTTCGTGTCTTATCGTGTACCGGTACACACAATATGCTAGCCCTACTCATTTGTCCTCAAATGGTAGTGGATTAGTAATTATTACTCTAATAAATTAAAGAATGTTGGTTGTAACAACTAATTAAACCATATAATTAACTTGTAAAATATAAGTTAATCCAAATATTTAAAAAAACTTATCAAATAATAGAATAAAAAGCTAGCTAATTTTATATACTTAAAAATAGAAAGCCAGGCCGTTGAAAAATCCATATATATTATTTTCCTTGGACTTCCAGACGACTAATAAATCAGACATTTTGACCAAAATTGAATCTCATCGAATCGAATGGCGAAATCTAGCGCGGACGATCTGGAGCTCCGGCGAGCGTGTGAAAGTGCAGTGGAAGGAAGTAAGCAGAAGGTTGTATTGTCGATCCGTGTTGCCAAGAGCCGTGGTATTTGGGGCAAATCCGGCAAAATTGGCAAAGGTCAGATGGCTAAACCTAGGGTTCTTGCCATATCCAGTGAGTTTTCTACTATTTATTGGACCTTCCTGCCGATAGTAAACCTAGGGTTCTTGCCATTGGTTTATGCAGCAAAATAAAATTTGTAAATTTATTCTATGATTTTATCATGACATTGGTTTATGCAGCAAAAGAAAAGGCTGAACAGACTAAGGCCTTTCTCAATGTTTTAAAATATTCAAATGGAGGAGTTCTCGAGGTACATAATTCATCTTCTTATATTTTTTTTTTTTATTTCGTTCTAGTTTTAAAATCCAAAATATATATGCAGCCTGCAAAACTGTACAAGCTCAAGCACCTTTCAAAGGTGGAAGTTTTAACAAACGACCCTAGTGGATGCACGTTTACGCTGGTAATGCTTTTTCACAGTAGTGAACTTAATTGCTCCTTTGGCTTTTTTAACCGGTCAGCCTTTCTTAGGGTTTTGACAATCTTAGAAGTCAAAGTGTTGCTCCTCCTCAATGGACCATGCGAAATATTGATGACAGGTAATAATAGTAAGTAAGCTATAATAATATTACAAAATAGGTCTTTTATTTTTTAACGTCTGTCTTTAGGAACCGTCTCTTGCTGTTTATATTAAACATGTGTAAAGATGTATTGGGCCATCTACCAAAAGTTGTTGGTATCGATGTTGTAGAAATGGCTCTTTGGGCAAAGGTGCGTTTGAATTCTACGTTTATTTTGTTGTCCGTTTGTTTAGCTATAACAGGTCAAAATGGGTATGCCCGAGTTAGGTTGACCCCAAACTCCTTTTTGTCAATTATAAAGTAAAATAATTCATAATTTAAAACGACTTTGTGGATAGGGGCGTGCATGAAACCGGAAAAAACCGATCCGGAATAACCGAAATAAAAAAAACTGACGTTTTGGTTTTATCTTTCCGTAAAAAACGAAAATATGGTTTAGTTTTGGTTTTGCATGTTATTAAAACCGGGAAAACCAACTGACATAACTGAACTCAAAACAAAATTGACGGCTTGTTTATGTTTTCGTAAAGCCAAACTTTCGGCTCAAATTTAGTTTAGCATGTAAATTAAACTGATTGATTTATGGATTATTATATTTTATTTTGAATTTTGTAAACAAGTTATAAGAATTTGATAAATAGTGTAACCCAAATATTTAGGCCACATGTATAATAACCAATTAACAAAAAGATTTAGGCCAAATTCATTATTTTGGGCCAATTTCTATTTCTTTTCTGGACCAAAAAATTGAAGCCTAAATGGCAAATCCGAAAAAAATTCTAAACTGGATTCAAACCGAAAAACCTAACGGTTTTCAAAATCGTCAGTTATGGGTGCGCATGGTGCATTTCGCTGCGGTTTTTGGCTAAAACCAAACCGAAAAACAAAACTTCGGTTTTTGGAGTTTTTGAAACCGTTCGGTTTCGGTTTGAGCTTGAAAATTTTAGGCCGAAAAAAGTTGGCTAAAAATAATGAATTTAGTATAAGTAATTTTGTTAATTGTAAAATAATAGACTATTATACATTTGACCAAAAATATTTGAGTTACATATTTATTAAAAATTCTTATAAATTACTTAATATAAAATAAACAAAACAATAATTTAGGAATTTGGTTCGGTTCGATATTTTTGGTTTTTACAAAAACATAAAACCAAACCGTCGGTTTTTGTTTCGGTTCGGTTTTTTTGGTTACGGATCGATTTCTTCGGTTTCTTGCACATCCCTAGGTAACAGGTCAAAACGTGTATGTTCGGTTTGGGTTGACCGACAAACTTTTTTTGTCAACTAAAAAAATATAATAATGCATTTTGTGAACAAGTTGGTAAAACTTTGGCCACATCTTGACCCGTTTTTAGCTATATTTTTGTTTAGCCTGTTTGAGATAAAACATAATCCAAATCGGCCTTTTTAATAGTATATGGGTTGAACTTTATATCCAGTATTTTTATGCATACAATATAGCTTCTAATACTTTTAATATTATAGGAAAATACACCTGTAGTTTCAAAGAAACGCAACGTTCAAGACGGGCCCGGGCCTGCTGCTGATGTCGTCGCTGAAAGTGACATGAAGGTTACAGTTGAAAAAGAGCTTGTTTCTCAAGCAGAAGAAGAGGACATGGAAGCTCTTTTAGGCGTGTAT
>NW_027504193.1:0-20584 GCF_021521415.1 Bidens hawaiensis | reverse complement strand
CTCCAATGAGGTTGGCATCACTTCCGACCCGTTATGGGGGGTTGGGTCTCTGTTCGGCCGAGGATGTATCTACATATGCTTTTGTGGCTTCGAGAGCACAGTCGTGGTGTTTGCAAGACCATATTCTTCGGGGTTGGGATATTTATGGGTTGGACTCTGATTATGGTGTGCGATGGATCGTTTAGCGACTTCACTTCCAGATTTTGATCATAGCGGGTTCTCTAATAAAAACACCGCCCCCCCTAAAGCCCAACATGTTGTGGCGAGTGCCTTATTTAGTGGAATCGTTAAGAGTTTAGAAGTGAAGTTTGATCTATCCCCTCACCAAAAGGCGGTGTTTGAATACCTTCGGGCTCCTCGGGCTCAGGATTTTCTAACGGCCATCCCCATTGAAGGATTAGGCCAACGTATGTCGGGTTTGGAGTATCGGGTTATCCTTAAGTACTGGTTAATGATCCCTATGTTCCCGACGGATGAACCTTGCCCAATTTGTCGCAAGGTCTGTTTGGATTCTTTTGGTGACCATGCGGTGCATTGCAAAGAACTGCATGGCTTTAAATACATATATGGTCTGGTTAGGGATGTTCTGTGTGATGTTCTTAAACGGGCAGGGATTTCTGCTAAAAAGGAGGCCCCTGTTAACTTTCTCACGGATCCTCTAGAAGGGAGGTCTACTTTACGACCCGCTGATATCTTGTGTTCGGGTGGGAAGGGGGGGAAACACGCCTGTGTGGATCTTACAGGAGTGTCTCCTCTTGTTGGGCTCAGGGACCGTGGGTTTGTTGTGGGTCAGGCTGCGTTGAAGACTGAATCGGACAAAGTTGTTAAACACGAGGAAAGCTTGTTTAGATAATCAACATGTCTTTCTACCATTTGCCTTTGATACATTTGGTTTTCTGGCTCCAGAGGCTGTGAAATTTTTGAGTAGGGTTCAGCGCGTCGTACACGGAACCTCTTCAGCTTCTAGGTCCCAAAGCTACGTTTTTAGCAGGATTGGCTTTGCTATTCAAAAGGGGGTTGCGGCGCAGCTTGTTGCCCATTTGCCTGCCACTTTATTGTAATCGTTTTATAGTAAATTATATTGTCCCAAACCAAATTTGTTAAATGTAAAAGCGAAAACCAAACTGAATAACCAAATAAAAATCAGGTTATGTTTTTTTGGGTTTTAGTTTTTATCAAGCTTAACCAAATGAATGTTGCTTATAAGAATTGAGTGAATGCTGCTAATAAGAAATACACCCAATGGTCATAAACGTATGCAAGCGGTTTGGGAAGATTGTATTGCATATCGTAATTGAACAAAAGTTTAAAAAGCTACTTACATGAACTTTGTGGGGCTCACAATGTCATGTTCTTAGCATAAATATCTTTTGGCAGTTCCTTTCTGCAATGCTTTGAGCACTTGGGGTAGGTTACATATTACCAATAAGAACTGTTGGGCCTTCTGTGTTGGCAAAACCAATAACACCATTATAATTACCACAAGCAAGCAATAGTGCATATTCAATTAACTGCACTCCCTGTATAAACATCTTAATTATTATAAACTGAAAAACTGGACAAAATAATGTTCATTGCAGGTCAACCGAAGCTTAGAAGCAAAAAAATTTAAAACATAACCTTTTTTAGCTTCATGTCTCGGCATCTCAAATATTTGGACAAAAAAGATATTAGATAATATTAAATAAATAAAAACTTATAATAGAAAATTATAAATAATTTACCCAATCAATAAGATTTATAATTGTTAGGTTCATTATACAATAATTTTAAAACATTTTTTGAGAACTCAAGCTCATGATATCGTAAGTTAAACATTTAAAACATTATTTGACCAAAAAATGGTCTAAACTGACAACAATTGACGTTATTGCGAGAATGTTGTCGATGTCAATTTCGTCTCCTATTCAACAAGTGCAGGCGTGTTCAATGTATAACATCCCAAAATTTTAAATAATAAAATTTAATATATTCATTTGTTATGACGGAAAAGTTTACTTGAGTTAGTAAATGAATAATAAAAGAGTAAAGAGAGAAATATAAGTAGTCTAATTAGATGGAATTAATTATGGACCAAAAAGGGAAAGATGGGCTTTAGGTCCATGGGCTTAAGGGAGTATAAATACCCCTTAAACCATAAATACCCCTCTAACCGTCGTGGCCAAGATCCAAACCCTAAACCGAGCATAGTAATATTAGATCTTCGAGCATACAAACAAACTAACAAGTCCGAGATCACATATCAAGCCAACCGTAGTTCGGAGTGAATCATAAAGGTACGTTTTAGCCTAAAGGTTACATTTTTATAGTCTGTTTGCACTAAGGATTGATACGAAGGAAGATCGGTCATCCTTATGCAATAAAAAGTGAAGTTGATGTTAAAAGACTAAAATCAACTTGTTAGTTGAAGATCTAAGCTAAACAGGTTTGAAACGGTAAAGGACTAAACCTTATACCTAGGATGGGTTAGATCTTGATGATGTAATGATATTGGGTGTAAAACGGTTAAGAAGAGTAGAAATGATGGATAAAATTCATGATATGGAGTATTAACAGCTATTAGGTTAGGAAAGGGATGATAAGAGAGAAGAATATGAGCTCGAAGCTGCATACAAGGGTTCTCGGTGACCTGAGCCTCCGCCTTGAGTTCTCGGTCAACACGAGAACTCGGTCAATATGAGTTCTCGGTAATCAAGGTTCTCGGTCACCCCACTAAGTACTCGTTCAAACATGGGATCTTGGTCACGAGTCTCTGCTAAGTTATCTGGAGGAGTTCTCGGCCATTCATCTCTGTGTGTGGATTGGGCCTGATCCCAGTTAGGCCCAGATGCCTTAAGGGAAAGTTGGGCTAACCTAACTAAGTCCACAAGTTTTAAGCCCATATCCTATCTAAAAAAACTAGTTCATCATCATAGACTAATCAACCAAGCCCGAGTTAGACAATTCACTGGTTAACTAAAATACCGAATTAAATAATCATACGATTCATTAACATATATATATTTAACAGTTAGTCGAGCTAAGTTAAAGAAGGGAATAACAATTAACGGAGAAAGAAACAGAGTTCAGGTGAGTTTCTAGCCCCATTCCTTGTTATGTTTTTGGGGCTGTGTGCATACTCGATGTGATTAGTTAATATACTTATCCTAAGTGATAAGTGTATGCCATATATGATATATGTGAAAGGTATGAATGATTGCTTGTCGGTACGTGAACGATCTTCATATATTTCATGTATATATAATGTGTGAATGATATATGTATGTTTAGAGTGAATGTAAGAGGTGGCTAGGTACAAAAAATAGGTACTGAGCCCTAATAATACTCAAGGTAGAAAGGGGACCGGACCCCACTAATATTCGTGGCAGAAAATGGACCGAGCCCTAATAATACACACGGCAGGATGGGACCGGACCCTAATAATATCTGAGGCACAAAAGGACCGAGCCTATATAATTCTCGAGGCACAATAGAATAATGTAAAATGAGGTTTAAAATAAAGAATGAAAGAAAGAAAGAATTATACTATATATATTCTTGTATGTTCTAAAGAAAGTTAAGCACGTTAAGTAAATACTAAGTATCTACGGATGCGTATGTATAAGTATGTTAAAGTATTGTATGTTAATTGATTATCTAGAACTCACTCAGCGTAGCTGACTTTTAGTATGTACGCAGGTGAGTAGGATGAGTCAGCTCGCTTGGGGGACCACATGGCTTGGAATTGAAGATACTGGCATCTCAAGGAAATGTTATGTTATTTTATTTTAAGACTATGCTTTATGTTTAAATGACTAGAACGTTGTTAAGACACGATTTGAAGGTTGTGTAATATATTATGTTTGAAAGTTTTATATTCCGCGTAAAGTTTTCATTAACTCTGATGTTTAGAACGGTGTTTATGAATAAATCCAACGTCCAAAATAGGGAACCGAGAACGGGGTTTACAAGTTGGTATCAGAGTAAAATTTGAGAGATTTAAGCATCCTACATGCTTAGACTCGAACAAAGGATGGGATCTAAGTAAGAAAAGAAAGAAGATGCCGGTTCAATAATGCCATGTGTCACTCAAGAAAGCTCAGTAAAGGTAAATGTACAATTAAATAATGTAGGTTAATGTTAGCTTACTTGTTAAGGAAGGGATATATGAATGTTAGAGATAGGATTGATTTATTATCTTATTGATTAACTGTTTTAAAGTAGAACTTAGCACAAATATACTCATAAAGGAAAGTGTATAGGACACGAAAAGTAACGTGATCAGCTAATCACAGCTGGCCACTGTTATTACCTTTTAGCCTTACTATCCTTGTACTAAATAGTTCCTTGAGTGATGACGTTTGGGTTTTCCCTTTTAGAATACGATGGCTAGAGAAAGAGAGATTGTTGGCACTGGAGGTCGCACTGGACGTCGTGGTAGGCCTCGTCTTGTCCGAAAACCTTCTGTAGAGACAGCTTCCAACACAAGAGATGAAGGAAGCACAGCTGGACGAAACCCAAGCAACAACGAAGGGTTTCAACTTGACCCCGCAATTCAAGCAGCTATCGTTCAAGCTGTAGCCACTGTTGTGAAGAATTTGACTCCTGAAGGGTCCGTTAAACGCCAGGAAGAGTTGAGAAGTCTGGGGAGAATAGCAGGAAAGATGATGAAAGAGAGAATGAGGCCTCGAGTGTGGTTAAGTCGGTGAAGGTTGATGATAGGAGGAGAGGCCGAGGTGGGTGTAAGTACAAGTCATTCAAAGGATGTGATCCGCCAAAACTGACTGGTTTGGGAGACGCAATCGCTACTCTCCAATGGATAACTACTATGGACAAGGTTATCCGTATTAGCGAGTGTCATCTCGACCAAGCTGTGGGTTATGCTACCCAATATTTCGGAGATGAAGCAATGTACAGGTGGGAGTCGATTGAGCAGAGGAAGAGTCAGGAAGATATTAAGGTAATGAGGTGGGAGGATCTGAAAGAGCTGGTTATGAAGAGGTTTCGTGCTTACGTCGAAGTTGAGAGGGCGGAGACGAAGGTTCTGAACTTGAAGACAGGAAAGATGACACACCGTGAGTATACCACAGAGTTCAACCGACTGTCTAGGTTGGTGCCCGATATGGTTAACACTGAGGCTAAAAGAATCAAGTGCTATGTGAGAGGATTGTCGCAGAATGTTCGCATACTAGTCAGGGCGAATAAAGCTGGTACTTTTGACTCTGCTGTCGAACTCGAATGGATGATTTATGAGGACCTGGATGTGGATGATGTTGTTGTGGGAGAAGAGAAAAAAGATAAGAAGTGGGTTGCCCCTGTTAAACGACCTGGTACTCAGTTGTGGAACCCTAGGGACAAGAAGCAGGGGGTATGGGAGAAGAAGTCGAGCAAGACTTGTGGCTAGGCACACTGTGGCGAGTGCAGATGCAGTAAGGGTTTAGTCATTTGTTATAAGTGTGGGAAGAGTCATGCTGGTGAGTGCAAGTTCGGTACGAATGCTTGTTACAAGTGCAAGAAGGTGGGGCATTACGCTCCAGATTGGACCGCAGAGTCCGCATGTTATAAATGCGGTAAGACGGGTCACTTTGCTAGGGAATGCACTGAGGGTGAAGCTGTAGGAAGTGGGAAGAAGGATGCTGAACCATCAAGACTAAAGACCAGGGCCTTCATGCTGACTCAAGAACAAGCCAAGCAAATCCCGGACGTGGTCACATGTAGGTTTCTAGTAAACGGTGTTTCCGCTTCAGTATTATTTGATTCGGGAGCGAACAAAAGTTTCGTAGCCACCCCATTTAGTAAATTAGCCAAAATGAAATCTTGCCGAGTGTCTGAAACTTTTAGAGTAGAAACCGCTAGTGACACTTCAGTTAAAATAATGAAAATGGTTAAAGACTGTAAGATAGAGTTAGAGGGACATGAGTTCCCTATTACTTTGTATGTTATGACCTTAGGAGGGTTCGACGTGGTTTTGGGAATGTATTGGTTGTCTGAGTTTTAGGCTCAGATAGTGTGTAAGAGTAGAATAATAAGGTTAAAGTCCTTGGATGGTAGTGCGGTGACGGTTTATGGTGATAAGGAAAGTTCTGGGCTTAATGTCATTTCGATGATAAAAGCCGAGGGTTTGTTAAGGCGAGGGTGCGATGCCTACCTGGTGTATGTTGTCAACACTACGGCCGAGATGACAGAAATGAAAGATGTTCTTATCGTGCGCAACTACCCAGAAGTATTCCCTGAGGATCTTCCGGGGTTGCCACCGGAGAGAGAGATATAATTCCAGGTAGATTTAGTACCACGAGCCCAACCCACCGCGAAAGCGCCTTACCGTCTAGCGTCGTCCGAGATGAAAGAACTGATGTCCCAACTGCAAGAACTCCTTGAAAAGGGTTTTATTAGACCAAGTGTTTCCCCGTGGGGCGCACAAGTGTTATTTGTGAAAAAGAAGGATGGAAGTATGAGAATGTGCATACACTATCGCGAGTTGAATAAGTTTATGGTAAAGAATAGATATCATGTGCCAAGGATTGATGATCTGTTTGGCCAACTGCATGGTTCATGTTGGTTCTAATGGATAGATATCAGATAAGGCAATCTTCAATTGAAAGTGAAAGAGGCATACATCCCTAAAACAACGTTTTGGACGCGGTATGGACACTACGAGTTCCTTGTGATGTCATTCTGTCTAACGAATGCTCCCGCATCATTTATGGACATGATGAATAGGGTATGCCGGCCGATGTTGAATAAGTCAATTATCGTCTTCATTGATGATATACTAATTTATTCAAAGAACGATTCTGATCATGCTGAGCATCTGAGAGAGGTATTGGAAACTCTGAAGAAAGAGAGTTGTATGCTAAGTATTCGAAATGCGCGTTCTGGTTACGAGAAGTGCAATTCCTAGGTCACATGATAAATCCTGAAGGGATTACCGTGGACCCAGCCAAGATTGAGGCGATAACGAAATGGAAAACTCAACAGAATCCGACTGATATACGAAGCTTCTTAGGGTTGGCTGACTACTATTGGAGATTAATCGAAGGTTTCCCCAAGATAGTCGCACCGTTGACCGTTATGACCCGAAAGTCGGTAGTATTTAGTTGGGGAAAGTTTCAAGAAGAAGCCTTTGAGGAATTGAAGAAAAAACTCACGCAAGCTCCAATCCTTGCTTTACCCGATGGTGACGAGGATTTGGTTGTTTGTATTGATGCTTCGCATCGTGGGTTAGGTTGCGTGTTGATGCAACGAGGAAAAGTGATAGCTTACGCGTCTAGACAATTGAAAGTTCATGAGAGTACTTATCCGACGCATGATTTAGAGCTAGCAGCGGTAGTGCATTCTCTCAAGATATAGAGGCATTATCCGTATGGTACTAAGTGTACCATTTACACATATCATAAGAGTTTAAAGTACTTCTTCGAGCAGAAGGAATTGAACATGAGATAGGGGAGATGAATGGAGTTTATCAAGGATTACGACTGCGAAATTAAATACTACCCTGGTAAAGCTAATATGGTCGCCGATGCGCTAAGTCGTAAGAACGAGGATGTCATTGCAATAGTGAAGTCATACCAGGTGATTATGAACTCAAGCCTATTTGAAGAAATCATCAAAGTGCAGTCAGAAGTGCTGATAAATGAAGGGCTAATAAAGAAAGAATGGATTTTCGGTCAGCAAGATGAGTTGATAGAAAACACACATGGTGTGAAGACTAGGTTTAACCGTATGTGGATTCCACGTCATGGAGGTCTTAGAGGTCGAATCTTAGATGGAGATCATAAGTCAAGATACTCAATTCATCCAGGAACTACAAAGATGTACCAAGATTTGAAAAGAGATTACTGGTGGTTAGGAATGAAAAATGATGTGGTGGATTATGTTTGTAAGTGCTTAACTTGCTTACAAGTCAAAGCCGAACATCAGAAGCCTAATGGGAAAATGCAACCGCTTGAGATACCTGAATGGAAATAGGTACACATCACCATGGATTTCATAACAAAGCTACCCCGTACAGCTAAGCATCGTGATACCATATGGGTGATTGTGGACCATTTTACGAAGAGTTCTCACCTTCTGCCTATACGAGAGGCTATCTCGTCAGAAACGTTAGCAAGCTTGTTCATAAAAGAGGTTGTGACTAAGCATGGAGTACCGCTATTGATCGTGTCTGATAGAGATACTCGGTTTACTTCGAGGTTTTGGAAGAAGTTCCATGAAGCTATGGGAATGAGATTGAACATCAGTACGCTGTATCATCCTCAAACAGATGGACAGTCTGAAAGGACAATCCAAACCCTGAAGGACATGCTACGTGCTTGTGTCTTAAATTTTGGAGGAAGTTGGGATGATCATCTACATTTGGCCAAATTCTCCTATAACAATAGCTACCCTTCAAGTATTGGTATGCTACCGTTTGAGATGCTTTATGGTAGACGATGCAGAACCCCGATATGTTGGGGAGAGATTTGTCAAAAAGAAATGGGAAGCCTAGAGGTTGTTCAGGAAACGTCTACAAAGTTCGATCAGATTAAGGAATGAATGAAAGCTGCACAAGACAAACAAAAGTCGTATGCGGATAAGCGGCAACAACCGATTGAGTTTAACGTTGGTGACAATGTGATGCTCAAGGTCTCGCCTTGGTAGGGAATCATTCGTTTCTAGAAAAAAGGAAAGTCGAGTCCGAGGTACATTGGACCGCTTAAGATTATGGAACGTGTGCGCGAAGTAGCTTACAAGCTGAATTTACCCGATGAATTAGAAGGAATTCATTCAACCTTCCATGTTTCTCATATGAGAATATGTCTTGCTGATGACACGTCTCATGTGCCGTTAATGGACATTGAGGTTGATGAACAGTTAAATTATATTTAACAACCGATAGAGATTATGGATCGCAAGGAGAAGCAGCTTCCTCATATAGTTATTCCCTTAGCGAAGGTGATATGGAAGCATCGTAAAGGATCGGATGCTACTTGGGAAGTTGAAGAATAAATGCGCAAGTTTTACCCAGCATTGTTTAAGTATGAGTTAGGTTTCGGGGACGAAACTTCTTTAAGGGGGAGACTTGTAACATCCCAAAAATTTAAATAATAAAATTTAATATATTCATTTGTTATGATGGAAAAGTTTACTTGAGTTAGTAAATGAATAATAAAATATTAAAGAGGGAAAGATAAGTAGGCTAATTAGATGGAATTAATTATGGACCAAAAAGGGAAAGATGGGCTTTAGGTCCATGGGATTAAGGGAGTATATATACCCCTTAAACCCTAATCCTTTTCATTTCCATCCATTCTACACCATAGCCTACTCCTTAAAACACACATTTAAGCCAAAACATCCTCTAACAGTCGCGACCAAGATCCAAACCCTAAACCGAGCATAGTAATATTAGATCTTCGAGCATACAAGCAAGCTAACAAGTCCAGATCATGTATCAAGCTAACCATAGTTAGGAGAGAATCATAAAGGTACGTTTTAGCTTAAAGGATACATTTTTATAGCCCGTTTGCCCTAAGGATTGTTAGGAAGGAAGATCGGCATCCTTATGCAATAAAAATGTGAACTTGATGTTAAAAATGGACTAAAATAAACTTGTTAGTTGAAGATCTAAGCTAAAACGGGTTTGAAACGGGTAAAGGACTAAACTTTATACCTAGAATAGGTTAGATCTTGATGATGTAACGATATTGGGTGTAAAACGGTTAAGAAGAGTAGAAATGATGGATAAAATTCATAATATGGACCGTTAACAGTTAATTAGGTCAGGAAAGGGATGATGAAAGAGAAAAATATGAGCTGGAAGCATCATACACGGGTTCTAGGTGACCTGAGCCTCCGCCTTGAGTTCTCGGTCAACACGAGAACTCTGTCAATATGAATTCTCGGTATTCAAGGGTTCTCGGTCACCCCACTGAGTTCCCCGTCA
Organism: Bidens hawaiensis; assembly: GCF_021521415.1. Lineage (NCBI taxonomy): Eukaryota > Viridiplantae > Streptophyta > Magnoliopsida > Asterales > Asteraceae > Bidens > Bidens hawaiensis. Next base: position 10,680 of record NW_027504193.1, on the reverse strand, counting down.
AATATGGGATCTCGGGCCCAAGAGTTCTCGGTCACGAGTTCTCTGCTGAGTTCTCTGCCAGGAGTTCTCGGCTACTCAGTTCTCTGTGTGGATCTAATCCCAATTTGGCCCAGATGCCTTAAAGTATAGTTGTGCTGACCTAACTAAGTCCACAAGTTTTAAGCCCATATCATATCTAAAATTAACTAGTTCATCATCATAGACTAATCAAGCAAGCCCAACTTAGACAATGCATTGGTTAACTAAAATACTGACTTAGTTAATCACACGGTTAATTAACATATATATATTTCACAGTTAGCCGGGCTCAGTTAAAGATGGGAATAACAATTAAAAGAGAAAGAAACAGAGTTCAGGTGAGTTTCTAGCCCCATTCCTTGTAATGTTTTCATGGCTTTGTGCATACTCGATGTGACTAGTTAATACACTTATCCTAAGTGATTAGTGTAAGCCATATATGATATATGTGAAAGGTATGAATGATTGCTGGTCGGTATGTTTACGATCTTCGGATATTGAATGTACCATAAAGCTATAATTACGGATATGCATGCTATATATAATGTGTGAATGATATATGTATGTTATGAATGAAAGTAAGAGATGGCTAGGTACAGAAAAAAGGGACTGAGCCCTAATAATACTCAAGGTAGAAAGGGACCGGACCCTACTAATATTCGAGGCGGATAAGGGACCGAGCCTTATAATACTCGAGCCAGAAAGGGACCGGACCCTAATAATATCCAAAGCAGAAAAGGGACCGAGCCCTTATAATTCTCCAGGCATAATAGAATAATGTAAAAAAGTGTTTAAAATAAAGAATGAATGAAATAAAGAATAATAGTATATATATTCTTGTATGTACTAAAGAAAGTTAAGCAGGTTAAGTAAATACTAAGTATCTACGGATGCGTAAGTATAAGTATGTGAAAGTATTGTATGTTAATTGATTAACTAGAACTCACTCAGCGTAGCTGACTTTTAGTATGCACGCATGTGAGTAGGATGAGGCAGTTCGCTTGAGGGGACCACATGGCATAGAATTGAAGATACAAGCATCTCAAGGAAATGTTAGGTTATTTTAAGACTATGCTTTATATTTAAACCACTATGAATGTTGGTAAGACAAGATTTGAAGGTTATGTAATAATTTATGTTTGAAAGTTTTATATTCCGCGTAAAGTTTTAATTAACTCTGATGTTTAGAACTGTGTTTATTAGTAAATTCAATTTACAAAGTAGGGAACCGGTAATGGGGCCTTACAAGATGCAATTATGCATAAATACTCAACACATGATGACAAATAGTAGTAATAATATGATACGTTACAAGTAAGAAACTAACTAGAGGATACTATTGTACTAAAAAAAGTAATACACATAACTGCTACCTATCAAAGACAGCCAAAATAAATGTGTGAGGCTCCTGTTTACAGTAACAAAAGTCATTTTGCACAGTAACCTTACTAAACAAAACAAAATGTATATTGTTCTACACTAACATAACACGTAAGCGAAGATGCAATTAAGTGATCCAAAAAAGAACCTATGTTGAACTATATATTATTCATAGACAATCATGAAGTAAAGAGATAGTAAAAGACATGTATTTACATACCATAAACAATCAACCTTAATTACCTGCAATTGTCACAATATTTTAATTCTAATTGGTTTTATCCTAATTTAGATTCGAGCATACGTGCCCATAAACGCCCAATTTAGTTATGAAATGACATAACTTTCAAATATCAAAGGCCAAAAGAAGGAAAAAAAACGTCCAATATCATATTCATAAAATAGATTCGAAATCACGAAATTAGGCCATAAAAGTACCTCTTTATAGGCTTTTTAGTCTAATTTCCATGTAATCCTAACAAGTCCTCCGTCAACCTTCCCTTCCAGCCACGACTTCTGACGGCTAAGAAGAAGCAGTCACCCCCGCATGCCATGGTTGTGCAGGTTTACTGAAAATGAGATAGCTAATTAGAACAAACATAGAAACCCTAACTGAAGATATCGAAAGAGACCGACCTCAAAGTGAACACCAATTAAAAATTGCTATTTTTAAACTGAATTGTATCAGCGAAGTCGGTGTTAAAGAGATACTTACCATTCAATTAAGGTTGCTTGATCGAAGCTAACGGGCGTTTTATCCACACAAAATTGAATGAAATAGTTTTAAGTTTGTGGTGAGTAGTGGAGAGATTCATATGTGAATTGGTGTTGATGTTGAGATAGTAGGGATTTACAGTTCATATGTAAGGGGTTCAACGCATCGCAATGGGAGATAGTGAGAGGGGAGAGTATGAGAGTCAAGCTCTGGATTTGAAATTTAATTTTTAAAAGACCCTTGTACCTGCTTTATATTTGATTTTCAGGAGATTTAAAATGGGTTTTAAAAGTATGTAGTAACCACTTGCACATTATGCTTAGTTTATAATAAATCTATTAATTTTCAACATTTAGCACTCTCTCTCTCCAATATCTATTATATATAGTAAAAGATATATACACACACACTAGATTTAGAGCCCGTGCAACACATGCGATAATCTAAATAATTAAGTTATAAATAAAGCAATACATAATGTATATAGAAAAATGTAATACATCTATGCTTGTATCATTATACACAAATTGATTTTATTTATATCACAAAATGACTTTTTTTTTCAAAAATATGCACGTACGAAAACATACTCCAAGAACACTCCATCTATTGAAAATTTATTCTTAGTATCATATATGTATAATTGAAATAAATTTGATTATGAACCAATTTCGGAGAATAATTATCATATAATAATAGTTTGAGCTACACCATAAATAACATTTTAATAAGTTTGAGGACTTCTTGACTATGCCAATTGGGAAAAAAAAAAAAAAAAAAAAAAAAACAGGTTAACCCGTTAAATCTTGTGAATGTTTTGCTTTACTAGAGCATAATTTTGTACGACATGCTTCATATACAACATTCTGATCATTTTCTAAGTTAGAAGCATTGATAGGCTTGGAGGTGGCATGTCGGAAGTGTTTGTCATTTTTCTTAAATTTTAATAGTCATGGAAAAATACTCAATGTGCAAAATCCTGAATCTTTTGACTGTTTACAAAAATGTCGTTAAAAATAAATGCGTAACCCAATCACATTTAAAATTATAACTTTCATTTTTTTACATTTTCAAGTCAAAACTTTAAACCTGCAACAAGTTTGACGATAAATCTATTTGCATTTTCAAATTTTTAAAAATATTCAGATTACCCCTTTTTTACATGTAACAAATTTGAGCCAAATATAGTTAATTTGTACCAAACGATCTATTTACCAACTTTTAACTAGTAACAATCAATTTAAGTTTCACAAAAAACCAGAAGAAATCCTTGATTAAAAAAAACCCAAGAAACATTTAAGCATATATCTATAATTTATTTTTTAAAAAGTACTTCGTAAATTGAAAGCATATTAGAGTTACTTATTTATTTATTTACAATCATCAATATCATACATAGTATAATATGCTAATAATAACATTTAAAATTATATTCTTTTCAATATTTAACAGACACGTTTTGTTGATTTTTGGATTTCATCAAGTATGTTGTGAAATATATTCTAACAATGTATAGTAGTATAATATGTAAATATTTATTTTTATAAATGTGTATAGATATAATATAAATAGAGTTTAAAACATAAATAATTTTATCATGTTATAGATATGATATAACTGGAGTGAAAAAGTTAGTGAATAATTATTGATTTATGACATATATTAGTTTTGGAGAGAAAAAAATTGTGAGGATTAATCACAAACGGACACATGTCTACAATTATTTTACATTATTAGCATTTGTATGTATGTATATATATATATATATATATATATATATATATATATATAGGGTAAAGTTAGAATACAAAGGGAGACAAAAATGAGAAGTGTGAGAAGAATTTTGACCACACAAAAAACCCCTTAAAAATAAATTTAAAAAAATAATAAAAAAATGATAACTCAAAATATAAATAAAAAACAAAAAAAAAACAAACTAAAATGTTTCCGCCATCATTTCCGTTCAAAATTATTAAAAAAATACAAAAAAATTCATGAAAAGACACAATGGTGTGATCAAAGACACAATGACGAAAATGAACAAAACACACAATTAAAACTAAAAAAAGACACAATAGATCGCAAATTATTACACAATGTTTAGTAATATAACACAATATAAAAAAAAAGACACAATGTGAAGGAAAAAAGACACAATCAATGAAGAAAATAAGGGCAAAACAAAATGATAAACAAAAAGACACTACAAATTTTTTCACTTACTATTTTTTTGTGAGACCGAGAAAGCGGTGGAAACATTTTGGTGTTTTTACTTATTTCGTTTTTTATTATATTTTTAGTTATGATTTATTTATTTTTAATTGTGTTTGAAGTGTTTTTTTGTGTGGCTAGAAATCGTTCTCATTCTTCTTATTTTTGTTCCCCTTAGTTGAATAACTTGACCCATATATATGGTAAGGATCCTAAGAGAACCATTTGAAAATTGAGAACTTTAAAAACCATTTTGAGTCACAAAAAAAAATGTTAAAAAATTTAAAAAAATTATAAAAAATACAAAACTTTTTAAAAAGTAAAAAAACCAAATTTCTTATATTTCATTCCGGTTTCATAAAAAAACTTCGTATTATGCACATATGTATAATTTAACTTAATCTCTAGTTACGTAATGTACACATATGTACATTATCATTTATCTTTAATGTCACACTCTGCCAATAGCCCCTGGGAGTTTCAAGGACAACTTGGTACCAAGTATAAGCTGCGGAATATTATTGATAAAAACAACTTACAAAGTTTGCACTAAGTTTTTATGACAAGGTGTAACTACACAACTATCTCTTCTCTGAAACTACTACAATCCCGAGGTTGGTTCTACCAATATTCTTGGCATCTAATCTTCATTGTTCATGTTCGGCATACGCCTCTATCCTTAAGTATTCTCATTACAAATCTAATCCAAATTGCTAATCCCGACAGTACCTGAATACATGCTAAAAAGTGTCAACTAAAAAGTTGGTGAGTTCGTGAGTTTAGGTCACAAACACATTAAAGATTAATTTATAAAAGCGCGCAAGTTTACGTGTATGTAAGTATAAAGCATGGTGCACATCAATCAAGTCCACAATCAAACCTGCTACTAGCAAGTATCCCCAACTCATAATAGAAGTTAAACCGTCCCGGACTATCACCCTGCTAAAAGCAATAATAAAACACGTAGGACTATGCCGCAACGATCCGCAGATCTCAGTGTGGTTTACCCAACATAGGGTCACTGTGCTTGGGTGTCTCCCAAATAGTACTACCCATACAAGTCTCCTTCCCATTCCCCCGGGGGGCTAATGATTGTGTAAAAGTTGGGACAAAACTTAGCAGTAAAAAATTTGATAAATATCACACCAGAAGTAAAACCAGCATGTATCTAGCCCAAAAAGTTTAAGTAAAAAGGGCAGCACAAAACTCACCTCGGTCCGTATGCAACTATGATAGAAAATCATTGAGCTTGCAACCACGATAGGAACCACCAAGTACGCCTAGTTGATTATTTACGGGTATTATGCGCTGGTTGATTCTTTGTGTTATCCAAAGTGTTTGGGTTTCCTGTTAATAAAGTTTCATTTTAGGAATAGTTTACACTTAAATAGTTTTATAATATTGGCATTATGTGTTTAGGTTTATGGTTCAACTTATGAGAGTTTTAGTTACCTCAATTCACTTGGTCAAGTTTCGATAAAGTTTCTACTTTTGGAAAGTACGGGCCTTCGGTTGGGTTCGGGATACGGTATGACCAGAAATTAATATAACTTATTTATATTAGTAGCATAATGATTTTTGTTTCAAACATCAGATCATGGGATTACAAAAAAAAAAAACAATACCGGTTATCACCAGTGTTGCCAGTTTTTAATGATAGAACAATAGTTATATAATCGAATGCCCATGTAATTTAAACTTCAAACTTTCCAGAGGTATATATATATTATAAATACCATTTATTTTCAAGTTTAATATTTCAGTAAGTTGGTGTTGTATATTTTAGTCCCCGTGCTTTCCTTTAACGTTCATTTCGGGAAACAATAAAACCAGGGGAAAGACTTAACCAGTTTTTGTAAAATAAGTGAAAACTCAAATTATGGTTTTATTAATTTATACTTTTTGTTTAAAATAAAAAAAATCATATTTGTCTATTTTTTTTAAAGAGATCGTTCGGTTTATATCGGTTCGACCGTAATTCGCATTTAAACTCTAAATCTTTACGAAAGTGGTGTTGTATATATTGAAAATGGTTTACAACACTATAATAATAAAATATTTTTGATATAATTTCTGAAAGATTATTCAATTTATATCTTTGAAGCATTTTAGTCTTTATTAAGAGGCCCATTCTTCGGTTTTAATGAAATAACGAGTTTAGGCTTGTAACCGGGCCCTTTTTCGAAATGCACCTATCCTTAACATTTTGTATCTAATTTATGGCCATTTTAACTCAAACTTTTCTGTTCTAAAAGTGTATTCTTGCATTTTCAGTTTTTAATAAGTAACTTGTTTCTCTTTTCTTTTTTTTCCAAAAATGCCCTCAGCCATGTTTATTGATTCAAATATGGTCTTTTATCACAAAACAGCTTTTGACCTGCTACAATACTTATTAATGACTTGTCAAAAGTTTTATATTGGTATTAGGGTGCTTGAAACCCAAACAACGGCTTAGGTTCGGTTTGGGCCCGTTAGTACCTTTATGTTGGTAATCAGCGAACAAATCACACAATTCACAATTGAATAAGAACAAGATGGATGTTACACAAAAGCAAATCTTGAATAAAAACACTGAACATATGTGACTGAAAATACTGAATGCACGATCGTTAATTTGTTTGACATCATTCCTTATTTATAGACTAAATAGTTACATATTAACCCTACTAATTACAATAATTACCATAAGACCCCTATACTTAATATAAATATTAATAATTTTAGTTTATATACTAATACTCCCCCTTAAACTAAACTTAGTTTAAGTGAGGTCTTCGTTTCTTCATGATCCGATTGCCATCACAGTAGCGTTGGTTCGTCATCTTCATCCCATATCAAGTTTGTCTCCTCCCTTCTTTTCCAATTTGGACATTCATGCCTGAAATGCCCACGTTCATTACACTTGAAACATTTTATGTGATCCTTGTCCTGTTGGGCTTGATTTCCTTGTTTATTCTTCCAAGTCTTCCCATACTTGCCTCGACTACGTTCTTTGTTTCCTTGCTTTGAACATTCATGACCGCAATGTTCACACTTTTGTTCCTCTACTTTCTCTATTCCTTCTTCTTTCGTGAACAGAAGTATGTCATGCATGTCTACCTCCTTGTTTTTCTTCTTGGTGCCTTCGTCGAAAGCCTATAATCTTCTAACGGCTTCTTGGAATGGCATTGCACCAAGATCCACTAACTGCTCGATCGTAGCAACATTTTGTATGAATTTTTCTGGCACAAAACTGAGTAGCTTTCGGACCAGTTTCTTGCCATTCATAGTATGCCCAAGATTGCTCGCTTGTGACGCAATCTCACTTATTTTCCAGGCATACACATCAAGCGACTCGTCAACACCCATTTTTAGAGACTCAAAATCTGACTCGAGTGTTTCTAAACACACTTATTTAACTCTAACAACTCCAACATGTCGAACCTTTAATGCGTCCCAAATTTCTTTGGCCGAAGTAAATTTGCAATTTGCAATACCATGTTTTCTGGAATCGCTTGGAATAGTAATGCAATTGCAGTATTATCTTTTTTCTCATCAACTTCGCTGCCCTCTTTTGGTTTGATGGCTTACCAAATTCCATGGACGTTAAAGATCGATCCGATCTTTATAGCCCAAATAGTGTAATTTGTGGAGTTTAACACAGGGCATTGAAAACTCATTTATGTCCCTCCTTCCTTTGAAGTCACAACTTCTTTATCCTTGTACTCGACCATTTTACGAGTTTTCTTTCTCCGAATCTTGATAAATTGACTATTACAAATTTAGAAAAATTTGTCGTCAACTTTAATCTAAAAAATTTCGGGTTATAAACAAACCAACTGTTAATTCCAGAAATAGTGAACGGGTTTTTCTTAAACCAACTATTTCAACCACAACGGTACTCGGGTTTTCTGATCACAATATAGATCAAAACCAAACCATTGTCTACCAAGAAGAGTACACAGGTTTACCAAGGCAAGCCAAAACCAACTATTTGTCTCAACCAACAACAGTACTCGGGTTTATCCGTTGCCTAAGCAGACTATTCTAAACACTAAAAAAATGTTTTTTTTAAACCGATATGAATAGTACACGGGTTTAACAAGGCAAGCCAAAACCAACTGTTTGTCTCAACCAACAACAGTACACGGGTTTATATCCGTTGCCTAAGTCGACTATTCTAAACACTAAAAACAATCGTTTTTTTTAAACCGAGAATAGTACACGTGTTTAACAAGGCAAGCCAAAACCAACTATTTGTCTCAACCGACAACAGTACATGGGTTTATCCGTTGCCTAAGCAAATCAAACCAACTATTCTTTAACCTTTTTTCCAATGTTTTTCTAGAACAAATCCAGCCCCTTATTGAAAACGAAAATTCAAGAACCTCAATTTCCTTTAAACACTTTCGGATTAGAACCGAATACAACAACCAAACAAACAAAACTTATTGTTAAACCCTTCGAAGACGTGTTCGTTATCAAAACGAACTCTTGTTATCTTCTTTGATCAAATTCATAATTGTGACAGAATTTGTCTGGATCAGTTAATCGCAACCCCTTGTTCAATTCACATTCCTTAACAACCACAATATTCCACAAATTAGTGGACCTTGATTTTGAGTTTTAAACTAATAAAAAATATCAAATAATAATTCGTCACTTATGTGGATTGATGGGATCAATTTAAAAGAAACATAATCCTTTTCTTTTTCTTGACGAATCAGTTATCACAAGTAATTCCAAATTCAATTTAGAACTTGTCTGATTAATAGTTACTAGATGTTAACCTTGATCGGTTAAGTACTGATAATTCCCAATTGATCGATACACCGGGACTTTCTAGTAATGATGAATTGAATTGATTACTTGATTCAATTTCAAACAGGCGACTCTATTTAAGACTTCTTGTTTTTTCCCTTGATCGATTCAATTAATCACACAGATTCCCAATTGATCGATTAAAACCTGGGACGTTCACAAATAGAATACCCAAATCGATTAAAAACCTTGTTATCAAAACTCATTTTTTTGTTACCAAACAAGTTAGGACCTGCTATAACAAATTAAAATAAGTTGTTTTAACATTTCATAGGTTATTAAAAAAAATGTATTCATGGCTGCTCTTGTGAGTACGGCCCGGTTTTGAGCCTGTTTGGGATCTAGTTCGTTTCTAAAGAGATGTTTCGCTTAAAATAGTTCTGGGTCAGATTGTATGCCATCAAAGTATAATATTTATGGCTGCAAAAAGATATCATTTTATTACTTGGGTTGCACGGATTGTTTTTTTATTTAAAACGTGTTACAAAAATCGTTGGTTCGGAAGACTTTTTAGCACATGGTTTCAATATTATCCCTTGGGGCTGATTTATAGCATCTCAAGGATTTAAATATGTTTTTTTAACTTCTGGAAATTTGTTACATCCCAGGAGTTAATAAGGTCACCTATCGGGTTTATTTTCAAACAAATTTTCGCTTGAACGAGTTATCGAATGTCCATAAGTTCGAGCACAGTTTTGGGGCTGCACATGGTGTAATTGTTAAAGTTTTTAAACCAGTTAAATTTTTGTTATACTCTGGTAAGTTTAATAGGATTAGCTGATTCAAGTAATACTTCATTAGTTTGTTTTCAAAACTGAGTTTTCTGTTTTGTCAACGATTTCACCAACGATTCTGGCAAGACTTTTAAGTTCCAAAACAATTTATATGTCTAGCGTAGTTTCTGTAACATCCCGTTTTTCTAGTTTCGGTTAATAAAATGAGATTATGGATTATTATGAGTCGGGCTAGTGTTGGGTAAAATGGATATGGGTTATGGACTTGGGTCATGGAGGAAAGAAGGAAAAGACCATGGGCTTAAGCACATGATCCATAATTATATAAACCTTAATTACCAATTTTTTCATTCATTTACACATATTCCATAAACCACCAAAACACACACTTAGCTCTCTCTCATCTTGCTCTCTCCTCTCTCTCTCTCTAGCCGAAAACACTAAGGAAAAATCGATCCTGATCCAAGGTAATGATAGTATGATATTGTATGAGCTCAAACCTGTTAGATCTACTTGCGAAACGATGAGCCGACAACGTTAAACTGTTTAAGTCACGAGATCCGGGTGGAATCGGGTATAAAACCGAACCTAAGATGGGCTTAGGGGTCACCCTAGCTCAGATCTGGATCGAACGAGTCGGAAAATGGCGAAAAAATGAGTCAAAACTCGTTTTTCCGGTGAAATCGCGCTTTTCTAGCGACGACGGTGCCGGAAAGTCTACGAGGAAGGGAATGTCAGAGAATTAACCCTAATTCGTTAACAGAGAGTTAACGAATTAGAGGCAACTCGTCAGATGATTCGTTAAAAGAAGCTTAACGAACT
>NW_027504192.1:0-20409 GCF_021521415.1 Bidens hawaiensis | reverse complement strand
AATCATTTACATTTATGTAATTTAATCTTCATTGGGTATAATTTAATCTTATGTGTGTAATATACAGGGGAGCGGGAGAATATTAATGATGCCGGATACCATGGTAATTTTATGTTAATGAAACAAGAGACATTCACTGAAGACCAAGGTAACTAATATTAGTACCTTATGTAAATTTAAAATGAGTTGTTTATAAAAATTGTGTAACGCATTGTTACCTATATGTGATAAATGTTTTGGGAGCATAGTTTTATGCGTTGTTTCAAAAACCGTGTAATTTGTTTATGTGCAGTGGATCCTGTTGTTGCGAGGTCTGGAGATGAGGAGATTGCGGATGAAGATGTAGTTGGTTTGAACGAAGCAGATACGATGGGGGAGATGAACAATATAACAACAAATGAACAGGAAGGGGATTCCAGGGCAGGTAAATAATTAATATATGTTTACGTAGAGTAATAGGTAGGCTGGGCGGTAAACGAACCGTGCGTTCGGCAAACTATTTGGTGGGAAGTTCGTTTATGTTCGTTCATTTAATAAATGAACGAACATGAACAAGGTTTTTTTGTTCGATTAACAAAATGAACAGAGGCCATGTTTGTTCAATTGTGTTCGTAAACGTTCGATAATGTGTTCATTTACTTTCGTTTACATCCGTTTATGTTCGTTAATGTTTGTTTGTAATTAAATTTATTAACTATAAAACATATATATATATATATATATATATATATATATGAGTATTATGTAATTAATTAATATGTAAAATTAACATATGGATATGAACGTTAAAAAAAACACCAACACAAACTTGGCAGTCGGTTCAAATTGTTGACAGTCGGTCCAAGCATTGTTTGTGTTTCTTCGGTTGTGTTCATGAACCGTTCACGAACAAGAAATCTCATTCAGATAGCTTTTCGTGAACCATTCGCTTGTCTGATAAAAGCTTAACGGTCTGAACATGAACAAGTTCTTGTTCGGTTCGTTTACATCCCTAGGGACGTGGATTTGTTTATAGGCAGAATTAGCTTGGAGAAAAAAAATAAGCAAAGTATTGATGCATGAGCTGTTATATTGAATGCAGATGATCATTTGATGGAAATGAATAATATTATTATAAAAGAGGAAGAGGCTATATGGGAGTATTGAAAAAACATTGAGGATTATGTAAGTTTATACTATAAACTTTTTTAATTTAGTTAGCATGGGATGTTGTATGTTATTGTGTGACTGGTTCGACGCACAGATAGCAACGAAAGGGGAAAATGAAAGTAGACGAAAGCGAAATAGATGCGGATGAAAGTTATCATTAATGTTTAGTTTAAATTTGCTTTGCCTAACATGTAGTGAACTAACATCCAACGAATCAATTAAGTCTTTTTGTATTTGTGATATAGTGTAGTGGGTCCTCGTGTTGGTTTGTGGGAGGAGGCTTTATATGGGTTTCGTCTTTATTGTAGTGTTTCACTTGGTGTTTAGGTCTTTTTTGGTTTATGTATCGTCTTGTCTAGTTGCTTTCTAGATAGTTTTTATAATACATTTGATGTTCCAAAAAAGAAAAAAAAACATCCAACAAGTTGAATTTACGTTTAGTTTGTGATTTGCTAGCATCGTTACACAATAGTTACCTATGAGTAACTAACTTTCCACGTCTCTTAACAGTGTTAAAATGTATAGAAAAATCAGCCTTTTCAGCATGTCAAATTTTGATTTTGGAAAATGAATTTGCAAAAGTGTATAAACTGAAACAGGACAAGTTACGGGTCAGATCTGTCTACTAATATGATATTGGCTAAAATTGATTATGATCTTCGGATTGTATCTAGGGCATTTTAGGAATTGCGGACAACTTCGGGTAATTTTTATTTCTTGTCAAAGTTTTGATTTACAAATAGATTTGCAATTCACTTGCTGATAAAGCTTAATATGTATCTTCATGACATTATTGAAGTACAGCTTAATGTGTCATCAACTGTGATTATCGTCTAATAAAATAAAATACAGCTTCGCAGTGGATGAATACACAACATTACAAACCTTTAGCATGATCTGTATTTCATGCTTCTTTTTATATTGATGAAATGTGTTTTAGTAGTATTTTTTTTATTGCATATCCTTCAAGATTCAAGAACAAATGAGTTATTTTGTTTTAGCAATAGCAAGGTGGCGGCGTAATAGTTATTGTTTGGTTAAATCCTGTTATTAACTAACTAAACCTTCTTTATGTTCAAACTGAACAAGAAGAGTTTTTTTAAGAAGTTGCGGTTTGAGTTTGACCTCTTTATGTTAATTTTACATATAAATTAATCATATAATACCTCATATATTTTTGTTTTATAGTTAATGATTTTGCTTAAATCTATATGTTAAGATTAGAAAAGTCATTAAAAACCTTAGTAAACGGACTAAACGAACGTAAATGAAAATATTACCTAACATTCACGAACACAATTGAATGAACATGGCCTCTGTCGTGCTCCCTCATTAAGTTAATTGAACGAAATTCCTTGATCATGTTTGTTTATTTATCAAACGAGCGAACTTCCCACCAAACAGTTCCTCAAACGCTCGGTTTGTTCACAGCCTTACTAATTTATAAATGTTTATTCAACTTATTTTGGAGAAATATCAAGTTCTCATAAGTTAGAGTTATCTTCTGGTCAACGTAAATTGCGTAAATTACAATCAGAAATATCGAGCTCTGACAAGTTAGACTCGCCTTCTAGTCAACTTAAGTTGGAGAAATCAAAAACAGAAAGAGCTAGACGTAACAATATACTTGTTGAAGACGCTTCTCAAATATTTGATCAAAAAATGTCTGTTAACAAGAAGGTACATTGCTAGATTTATGTATAATCCGCATTGAACGTTTGTTTTGTGTTATTATCATATTTTGATGTAGCTGCTAGATGTTCTACACACGCGCATATCTGTGATTTCTGTTAAACATTTAAATCGTTGAAGCTCTAGAAATGACTGGTCAAAGGGGAATCGTCAACAAACTGTAAGTTTGTCATTCCCTTATGTTTATTAGTACCTTGTCACAAAATCAAATTAACTCAACTAACCATTGTTTCTCTAGTGAAAGAACCTGAGGATTTTGCATACTCATTGGATAACATCCCTCATGACTGGCTTTTCTTACAATGTGCCTTCTTTATACGGTCACACGCTCTATTTATATTTGTATGTGGTGACAGTTTTATAATTAATTTATTTATAAATGTATTTGTATTTTAAATTTTAATGTTTATAGGTACACCATGGAGGTGCTGGAACAACGGCTGCTGGGCGGTGACAATCTTAACAACTTCTTTACACTACTTTCTTGTATAATATTTTTGAATGTGTTTCTGAATTTTCCTTCACTTTTTATTGCTATTTAGTGTCCGGCAACAATCGTACCGTTCTTTGGGGATCAACCTTTTTGGGAGAACGGGTTCATGTCCGAGGCGTGGATCAGTTTACACTTCCCAAGTTAGTTGAAATAACAACCTTTGCTAGATCCTAAGGTAATTAACCTTCTATTATTGTTATTTCATGTTTCAACATGTTGGGAAATCTGGTCAAAACAGTTTAATATGTCGGGTTGGGTTGACTTAAAAGTCGAAACACTTGTGTTCAATTTATATATTTTTTTAAAACACTTGTGTTCAATTTATATATTTTTTAAATAATTTTTAGGTGAAGGAAAGAGCGGTAGAACTTGCAAAGGCAATGGAGGAGGAGGACGGGGTGGATGGTGCAGTGAAAGCTTTCTTACGACATCTAACCCGAGACAAGCCTGATTTAGATCCCCCACCTACATCGTCGAGTTTATTCTCAGTACGCAAGTGTTTTGGTTGTCACTAATGTTTCAAATTTCAAGTTCAAGTGTATATGTATCTATCTTTTCATTAAGCATCATATGTATATATATATATATATATATATATATATAGTATTGTTGTAGTTATGATAGGATGTATAAGTTTTCTTATATTATTAGGTTAGGGTCGTTTTTGTCATTTTAAAATTGCCCGACAAGATTTCGGTTAAGGTCGATAAACAAGAATCAAGTTGATATTCGGGTTAAACGTAACCAAGTTGGTCTTAGTTTGTGCAAAATTTTCAAAGTTGCATTTCAAATGTTATTACATGTTTAATATTACAATTCCAAACAAATTGTTTTGACTTATAGAGCTCTTATTATGCTGCCAATAGTTGGATGACAAGAGACTTCATTTTCAAAAATTTGAATACCAGTGTAAGATTTGTAAACTTTAAAAATAATTTCTTTAGAATTTTAGAAGAATTTGTATGTATATAAGAGATTTTTAGTTACAAAAAAACCCCTAAAAAATAGTGAAAAATTAATAATCATAACTTAATATTTAATAAAAAATGAAAATGCAAAAACACAAAATGTTTCCACCGTCTTCCTTGTTCTAAAAAAAACTCGAAAAAGATTCAATGTTGAGGAAGAAATATCAATGGAATGTTTTTAGCTTTGTACACAGGAGGAACTTAAAAAATGAATGATAACAATTTGACTGAAATTGTTGTCTTTTTCACTATGTGCATTCTAAATGAATTTTATAAGAGAAGTGTAATAATCGAAACACCAAAATAATATATTATAAAAATAACTTCGATTATGAAAAGTAAATGTAAAAGTGGAGATGATATTAAATCACATAAAGTAGCCCTACAAAGTTTGCCATCAACCGCTTAGAATCAACCCATGCTAACTAGGTTTGGTTTGTTTCTAAGGAGTTCAAAACAAAGTTATCAAACAAAGTTCAAACATTAGACATCAACCAACAACAGCTTCATTCATAGGAAAACCACACATGACGTGTATTAATTAAAAACAAGCAAACACTTCAGTTTGGATAAATAGATCAAGGTTTCTATGCTTAAAAAAATCAAGTGTATAAAGCGTGCTTCATACCTAACACATCCTTCACACTGAGTTGCGCTTCAACGTCAACCACAAGCATCGCCTCTATCAAATCCCAGACATCATCTATGCATTCTAAGCAGGGGGGATAGATTCCAGCACGTATTTGGTCTCTCAGAGCACCCACATCATTCTGAGCAGGTCTTTTTGGTTGGATAAAGTCGAGGTCGGAATTCAAGGAGATCGTTTGGTCTGACTGGGTCGAGTCCCCTCTTTCATGTATTTTGGTTTGACTTTTGTTGGGTCGCGTTAGTTCTTTTTGTGGCGCTTGTTTGTTGTTGTAACTCTGGTTGTTTGGGTCTCTTCAGTGCCTAGCCGGAGGTTCTACATCTTTATATATCTTCTTTATATATCTTATTTATGCTGTTGTTCAAAAAAAAATCTGCAATGAATTAAAAAGTACATATAAAAGTAACAATTACTTGAAAACATCTATATACTTATATAATATAACTCACCATCACTAAAGGCAGGAAGGTCTGTCAACAATTCATATAGCACCTCTCTCGCGCTCCATACATTCGATTTTAAGTGACAAACTCCCCTAGTGATTTCAGTGGCTGTGTATTGACTGACTCGGGGTGGTGTTTGCGGGTTACCTTCACCTAAAAACGAATAAATAAGTAACTTAGATATGAAATTCTCAATGTTTGAGGGTATAAATGAAATTGACCCAAAAAATTATATATATAAACTACTCTATACATACCCAAAAACTTATAAGCCAGCCCAAAATTACCAAGCTTCTAACACCGCTCACCATCCACCACTGACATGATCCCACCAATGACAACATCCTCCACTGACGACATGATTAAGTAGCCCACACTTAGGTCTATTTTCCAGGTCATGCCTAACATCTGCGTTTTTAGTTCCTAGGCCTTCGCTTCTTGAAGGTGACAACGCCTCTACTAGCACTGATGACGGATCAAGAACAATATTCTTTTAAGCGTTTGCTAGTTATTATTTTTTGACCTTTTGAACGTTTTGCTACTTTACTTTGACTATTTTGTTATTCAAGTTTTGGCACTACATTTGAATCTCGAATCTTTTAGAGCTTTTGATACCTTACTTTTAGAGCTTTTGGTACTAATAGCTTTTGTTTATTATATATGAAGAACATTATTAGTTTTCTAAAACATAATATATTTATATATATTTTTATTTAACTGCGCTTTTTTTGTCTTAGGCCTTCACTTTTTTTTTGCGAGGCCCCAGGCGAGGCCTCTACGCCTTTAGTGCGCATTTGAAAACTTTGATCGACAGACGATGAAATGTTGCCACACATGATCTTGGAATAAGCATTTGACTAGAAGACGTCATGTCAGCCATCGGTGCTACATGTTCACATAAAAACAAAAACAATGTAAATATTACTCTTCAGACAGCATGAGTGGGAACTTAACAAATAATCAGATTAACAATAATAATAATATGAAATGAACAAGGAATGAATAATTACTATAGAGACAGAAAGCATGAGTGAACGGATAATCATATTATTAACAATATGAAAAGATTATTAACAATATGAAATGAAGATATATATTTAATCAAATAATAAACAAATCACAAGTAAAAGAGAGTGAAAGGAGGTCTAACCAAAACAAACAACGAACGAAGATGAGCCGCTATGGAAAAAAAACCCTAAAAATACGAATTACAACATATATATTTATAGCAAGCAAATTAGGGTATATTTTAAAAGGCCCAAGCCCGGTAATAAAGTAAAAAAATTAATATGTAAAGCCAGGCCGAAAATAAGGGTCTTCCTAACCACACCCCACACCACCTTATATGCCAGGGATAGTATTATCTGTGGCATATAAGGATAATTTTCTAAAATGACATTTTTTTGTCCCTTTTTGTTAATTTTATTTTACTTTTAATTATTGTTTTTTTATTTTGTTGTTTTAATAAAAATAGATTTTTTTATTTTCTTTATCAACAATTATAAAAATTATAACGAAACAATGTTATTATTTGTACAAACGCGTTGTAATGATAGTGGTTTTTGTGTTTTTATTGTGCAACGTCGTTGTTGTCCTCACAACCAAGCCTAATGCTCGATGTGCTCGCTTCATGGTCAGAACGTGGTGGTGGTTTTGTGTTTTATTATCGTCACATAATCCTACGATTTAAGCATCGCCTGTTACCATGCTAGTAACGCTGCCATTTAGATAGATTTCTACATTTGGTTATCATTTGTACAAATTTGTTGTAATGGTTGTATGTGTGTGTATATGTATATATATCATTTATTTACGTTGCTTCGTTATAATTGTTGTAATTCTTAATAAAGAAAATCAATAAAAAAATATTTTTAATAAGACAACAAAATAAAAAACAATAATCAAAATAAATAAAATTAAATTATAACTAAAATATACATTAAACATAAAAGGACAAAAAAACACGTTTTTTTAAAAAAAAACACATGTATGCCATGGATAGAGCTATACGGGGTGATTAGACAAAAGACAAAAAAACACGTTTTTTAAAAAACATCTATATGCCATGGATAGAGCTATACGCGACGGTTTGGGCAGTTTTCTAACCACACCTCCGGTGTGGTTAGAAAAGCCCCCCAAATAATCACCCTAACGAAGCCTACTAAAATTAAAGATATTTTAAATTTATAATTGATTTTTCCGTGTAAAAAAACAACTTATCCAGATCCGGACGGAGGATATATATTATAGGGTCAAGTTATTCTACAAATGAGAACAAAAATGAGAAGGATGAGAATCCATAAATAATTGACATATGTTAAGTATGGATCAAAGGAAAAGGGGTATAAAAGTAATATTACACATTTTCTCTCTCCACATGCAAGTCATATGTTAATTTCTCCATCATTTTTAAACGTCTATAACTTTTTCATATGATATTTTTTTAAAATAAAATTCACCATAATAACAAGCGTTTTTACCTTTAATATGAGTATAATTTTGTTGTCTAAAAATAAAAATAATTTACGTCATTGTGTGTTTTTGCGTATCATTGTGTATTTTTTCGTCATTGTGTATTTCAACTGATCATTGTGTTTTTTTTAAATACTAATAACGCCATTGGTAACATATATATATATATATATATATATATATATATATATATGATGAAAAATACCAACAAATTATCTAATACATAAAACACAATGATAATACATATTACACAATAACCTGAAACATAAGGCACATTGGTAAATACATATAACACAATGGCTTGAAACGTAAGACACAATGGTAAATACATATAACAAAATGATAAATAAAAAAAGACAAATGTTGAGCACAAAGACACAATGAAGTAATCTTTATTTTAATTTTTATCTTTAATATGAGTATCAATTGAAAACACAATGACCAATATCTATAACACAATGTATAGAAAAAAACAATTAAAAAACACAAACAGACAACCAAATAACACAATATAAAAACCCACTAATTTTTTTTATTTTTATATAACAATATGATATTCATATTAAAGATAAAAACGTTTATTATTATGGTAAAAAAAATCTCTAAAAAAATGTCGTATGAAAAAGTTATAGACGTTTTAAAATGATTGGGGAATTGACATGTGACTTGCATGAGAAAATAGAAAGTCATCATAAATGGGTTATTACTATCATACCATTTTCTTCAATTTGTATTTTTAAATTAATCTCCTCAATTCAAATTTAAAATCGACTATTCACTATCACAATCCAAACCAACCCAACCATTTATTAAAAAACTAATTTTTATCTCTTCCACATATACAACCCAACTCAATCCAATATTTCACTCACTATTACAACCTAACCTAAACCAATATTTTATTAAAAAAATATGCTTCATTTTTTTTATCAAATTTATATCAAAATGTTTAATATTTTTTTATAAATAAAACCATATTGTTACATTTTTTAAAAAAAGAGTTAAAAGTTGTAATTTTCATGAAAAATCAACTTAGATATAAAAGTTTGGTTGCAAACTTGGGTTGCTGGAACAACCTAGATTGCAACCGGTTATGGACAAAAAAGAATTTCCATTTATTTAATTAAAATGTTTTTTTGTCATTTTGTGCCACCTTACAACCGGTTATGATAAATAGTCACCATAGTGGATAGTTACTTCTTATCCTTCTTATTTTTATTATACTTTGTATTTTAACTTTATCCTATTTTTACCTTGGTCCGGTACTTGTATTTTAACTTTATCTTCATGATGGAAATGAATAATATTATTATAAAAGAGGAAGAGGCTATATGGGATGTTGACAAGACATTGAGGATTAATATAAGTTTATACTATAAACTTTTTAATTTTTTTAATTTATTTAGCATGGGATGTTGTATCTTACTCTGTGACTGGTTTGAAGCGCAGATAGCAACGAAAGGGAAAAATCCGTAAATGAAAGTAGACGAAAGCGAAAAAGATGCAGATGACAGTTATCATTAATGTTTAGTTTAAATTTGCTTTGCCTAACATGTAGTGAACTAACATCCAACGAGTCGATTAGGTCTCTTTGTATTTGTAATATAGTGCAGTGGGTCCTCGGGTTGGTTCGCGGGAGGAGGCTTTATATGGGTTTCATCTTTATTGTAGTGTTTCATTTGGTGCGTAAGTCATTTTTTTATGTATCGTCTTGTCTAGTTGCTTTCTAGATAGTTCTTATAATATATTTGATGTTCCAAAAAAGAAAATAAAAACATCCAACAAACAAGTCGAATTTACGTTTAGTTTATGGTTTGCTAGCATTGTTACACAATAGTTACCTATGACTAACTAGCCTTCCACGTCTTTAAACGGTGCTAAAAACGTATAGAAAAACTAGCCTTTTTAGCATAACGGAAACTAACGGATAACGGCTATACACAATGATAAAAAAAATATTCCTTTTAAAAATTTAAAATCTTTTTATAGGTTACATATCTATTAAATATAGGGAATTGGATTTTAATAATCCAACTTCAACCTTTCAATCGAATTGAAACGTTTGTTTAAATTTTAATTGGAAGAAAATAAAATCTAATTTATGGATACGAGATACATATAACCCACCAAACGAATCAAATTTTTTTTGCTAAGATTTGAGCTATATATAATAAAAGTGGTTCCTAATACAAGCATTTACACGTTACCAGGATAATTTTGACGTGTTAATAATGAATATGTTATGCCCCGTAACTCGTTAATAATACCAAACCTTTACACGTTACCGGGATAATTATGACCCGTTAATAATAATAATAATAATAATAATAATAATAAACAAAAATATTACCCGATTCTAGGTTAACTTTCACTCATTTAATAATCATCCTGACATGTTCTTGACAAACACAGTTTTTACACATATCTGGTTAATAATATCAAACCTTTAGAGCATTCACAGCTCGTCTCATATCCCCATCCCTATAGTCGCATTAAAAATCATGACATTTCTCTCGCTTGTTCAGTTAAATAATATGTTTTTAGTTGAGCAAACAAGTTTTCTCCAAATTTACAAAATAAATCACTAACTTTTCTCTCTTCTTCACTCACAACCACTCGTAACCATATTCTATATTTATTCGATAGTATTAGCCAACGACTTCCAGGACGAACAATACCAAAAGTTGACAATCATACGTAAGTGAACAAACATATACATGACATCTAAAAGCTATTAAAGATCACTAGAAACATAAAGACAAATTGATGAACTTAATTTACCGGCACATATTCAAAGTCATTAACAGGCACATACAATACATAGATCCATTCTTCGCATCTCATCTTTCACAAATCAACGAAATATTTATCAAACATTAAAGTAACAAGAAAGTGAAGTTCATCGTCAACATTAACTACGACCCCTCACAACCGCCTTCATATGAAACAGATGGAAATTCAACCTTAGTAAATGTTTCTAATTAACATCAAAGCATAAGATTAACAACACGATAGCACTCCAAAATTTACCTACTGTGAAATATATTCTGAAATTCCCGAACATGTAGGTAACATATGCATTAATTTCGAGGATGAAATTTCTTTTCAAGAGAGGTAGAATTGTAATATACGAAAATCTAAAACCAATAAAAATTAAATGTCGAATTTTTATGACACGTATTAACAAATTGATAATTAGTAAATCGAAAAATCATAGGCTTAAGGATGTGGATAGTGTAAGATGTATAGTATTTTGGTTAAATTGTTTGATTAATAGTAGTAGTCCTCTAGAAAGTCCTCGTGTTGCAACATCTCTTTTTATTATTTTTACTGAAGGGTCTTTGGCTTGATATGATGTGATGTAAGGAGTCACCTTCCAGAAAGGTCGTCGGTTCTAGTCCCATCATAAACAGGTAGGAATGGCAACGGGGCGGGTTTGGGGCGGGTTTGGCTTAACCCGAACCCGAACCCGAAACCAAAAACCATCCCCGTACCCGCCCCATTACCCGTCGGGTTTAATTCGGGGATTCCCCGTTTGGTTTTTTGTACCCCCCCGACCCGCCCCGTCCCCGAACCCGAAAACCCGAAACCGACCCGACCCGTCCCCGAACCCGAACCCGAAAACCCGAACCCGAAAACCCGAAACTGAACATTTATCGAAATAAACTTCTGCATCACACACATAAAAGCTGAAACAATGTGTTACAAAGGAAATAAAACCAAGTCTACATGGCCGAAAAATCATGCCAAATACACAAACTACAAAATTGCGACCAAATCTAAATACCAAATCAAACCAAATCATCCAAAGTCGTCGTGCCACTTTCTTTAGTACCTACCTACATTAAGAATATTTATCAATAAATCAACCAAGTTAAAAGAATAAAAGCTATGTTACAAAAATAGTAAATTTTATAAATATTATTACCTCTTCCACATCCATTTCATATTCAATGGTGCGGCAGTATGCCTCGGTCTCTTCCGAACAAGTTTCTATATTTAATAGTAATAACATAAACATATATTCATGATTATGAAGATAAATAACATGAGTAATAATGTAATATTCAATATAGCGTTACCTCGAATCTCATTCAACAACCAACTTTGAGCACACATTAAAGCCTCCAAAGTTTTTGGGTGAAGTCGACTTCGGTGAGGACTTATTAATCTTCCACTTGTACTGAACGCAGATTCAGAGGCAACGGTGGAAACTGGAATTGCCAATACATCTTTTGCCATCCTTTGAAGTGTCGGATACTTACCTCCATTTGTCTTCCACCAAAGCAACAAATCCAGTTCTACTTCATCAGGCAAAAGATTTTCTTTCAAGTAGTTATCTAACTCTGCCATATCATTCAAGTCATCATTCACCTTAGCTTTGGATTTAATGTCAGATAGGAATTTTTGGAATCCACCAGAAGAACACTCTGACAACCCCGAACTGAATAAAGATGAACTAGAACCACCACCTATAAATTAATGTGAATCAAGATAAATCAAATATTAGCAATTTATATTTATACTCATTAAATATTAATATGATTATACCTTCATAGTAGTTTTTACCACGTGAGTTGGTAGATTCATATTCTTTAAAAAAAGCTCGGACAAAATCCTCAAGAGATTTAAACTCTTCCTTTGCCATTTCTTCACCGTATAAGGCAGGCATAAGCAACTCTACGTATTTTAGCTTGTAACGTGGATCTAAAACCGCAGCCATCCCCATAATCCCATGAATTACAGACCAATATTTATCAAACTTGCTACTCATTTTATACGCCATTAGACTAATGTCAACAATAGAAGACTTAGTCCACTCCCGCATAGAAAAACGAATCTCACATATCAAAGGGAAAAAGACATTAGCAGTAGGATACTTGTTACCAGAAAACAAAAGAGTTACCCGATAGAATAGTTGTAGCTTGTTACATATCTCAGTTGCTAAGTCCCAATCAAGGTCCGTAGGCAAACTAGTATACCTGGGCTCTCTTTGCTTTAATCGCGTGAAAACATGTCTATAAGGTATAGCAACACTAAGCATCAAATAAGTAGAGTTCCAGCGAGTCTTGCAATCAACGATCAGTTTCTTTGTGTATTCCATTTCAAGTTGATTGGCTGCTTCCTCAAATTTTTGCTCTCTTTTTCCTGATGCAGACCAAAATAAAACACTATCTCTAATTCTTTCAATCCCATCCTCAATAACAGACAAACCATCTTGAACAATCAAATTGAGAATGTGCGCGCAACAACGCATATGAAACAACTCTCCTTTCCTCATGAGTGATCTCAATGGAAGCTTCTGTAGTAACTTGTTGATAATTGCATCATTTGTGGTACAATTATCAACGGTAAGAGTAGACACTTTTCTATCAATATTCCAATCACATAGACAATCATATAGCGTATCTGCAAGAACATCAGCTGTATGTGGTGCAGGCACATAAATAAACCTATATAAAATTTATGCATCAATATAAGTGTAAAATACATTTAAAGTTTTAAACTAACTTTATATTAGACTTGTACAGCTTTACCTCATGATTCGGCTTTGCAAGTTCCAAGAGTCATCTATAAAGTGTGCAGTGACGGCCATAAACCCTTTTCTTTGATGGTTAGCTGTCCACATATCAGTAGTTATTGCCACTCTACTTGTGATCCTCCCTAATAGTTTCTTAGTTTTCACCCTTTCATATTCATAAATTTTTAAAATGTCGCTCTTGATGGTATTTCGACTCGGAACCTTAAACAAAGGTTGAAGACCTTGAACAAACTTTCTAAAACCATGATGGTCCACCGTTGTAAGAGGATACTCGTGCACAATAATCATCTCCGCGAGATCTCTCCTTGAGTTGTCTGGATTAAACGTGTAGTTGGAGAGATATGATGAACTACCATCAACTTTCTTTTGCTCCATAATCAAGATGCTTTGTCGTATATCTTTAACAGTTCGTCTTGGACAACGTTCAAAATGATCTCGTAAATGCGATGTGCCGTTTTTGCTTGAACCTCCTAGCTTTTTCTTACAATAGTTACATTCCGCCTTATCTTCACCGTTCACTTTCATTAATTTAAAATGGTTCCACACGGCAGATCTTTTCCTTTTACCACCGACATTTTGACCATCTTCAAAAGTATCATCAAGGTTAGACTCATCGTGGGTAGTAAAGTTAGTTGGTGGTGGTTCATTAGAATCATGTACCCCTTCACTGCTTCCTTGAGGAGTAGAATAAGTAGGAGTGTTTGAAGCAACGGGAGTAGGAGTACAAGTGTCTGAAGCAAATTTATCACCTTGTGATGCCATATAGTTGTAGATGCAACTGAAATAGAATGGCACATAAAAGTCAGTTTTAATGCATGTACAAAACCGAATGCAAAATAATACAACTGACAATTTCATGCTAAATAAACTAACTGATAAACTAACTGACAATTTCATGCTAAATGTAAAGTAGTAATCTGTTTGGATCAAAATGTTATTTTGGGTTAGCCTAATCTTGAACCACCCATTTGATTGTATTCTAGTTGTTAATGCATGTATTGCTTTATCAGATGGTGGAGGTGATAAGACTGGGTATGTTGTAAGCTTGGCAAAACGTGTGGGTTTGGTCGGACTCACAGGTCAAAACAGTTCAGGTCGAATCAAGCTGTTTCAGAAAATGGTTACATTTATTTGGGTCAAAACGGATGTTTCTAAATTGAACTCGGATTGAACCGTAGTGTGAGGCGGGCTGCAACAACCGTAGTGTTAATTCATTTAAATTAATTTTAAGTCACAGATGTTATAATGATTCGAATAAACCTACTTTGATCCATTGTCTAATTTAAGCCGCCCTGATTTCGTTTTATTTTCCGTTTTATGTGTTTGGATCAAAACAGATTACTACTTTACATTTATTGCCTTAAAATATAAAGTAATAAAAACTCTAACTTCTGATCCAAACACATAAAAAGGTTTATATCTTCTGATCCATTGTCCAAACACATAAAAAACTCTAAAATAAAAGGTTTCTTCATAACACCACCAAAGGGTTTATATCAATTTCATGTACCACAAATTCATGCTAAATATAGGAATGAATTTAGTATAGGAATGAATCCTTAACACATGTACAAAACCGAATGCAAAATAATACAACTGACAATTAGGGATCTTACATTACAGGTGGTAGCCTGGTAGAGTGGTAGGATGAGAACGAGGAGGAGGAGGGTGGTCCGGTGGTGCAGACGGGGCGATTGATGGTGGATTGGTGGTGGATTGGTGGTGCTGCGGACTGCCGATTGGTGGTGCAGATTGATGGTGCTGCGGATTGGCCGATTGGTGGTGCACTGCGGACTGCAGATTGATGGTGGATTGGTGGTGGATTGGTGGTGCACGGTGGATTGGTGGTTATTAGGACTGAGACAGAGACGGCGATGATTTGAGATTGTTAGGTTAGGTTTAGGTTTTTAATATATGTATATATATATTATTTTTATTTATATTTATATATATTATATCGGGGCGGGTCGGGGCGGGGGTACCCAAACCCGAACCCGAACCCGAACCCGAAACAATCCCCGAAACAATCTCCGAAACCCGACCCGAAACCGAAAAAACAAAACCCGACCCGACCCGAAATAAGCCGGTTTTCGGGTTTCCCCGTCGGATTCGGGGATTTTTGCCATCCCTAGATATATTGGTTACTATTATATGTAGTGTGTTCCTAGTTTATGTAGATATTGATTAGCTTGTGTATGGGTTTTGTTTTAACGTAGGAACAGTAGAATATATGTGTAGGAACGGTAATAAAATAGAATGGATGTGTAGGTATATATATACACATGTTAGTATACATGATACGGTTATATGCACGTTGTGAGCACATGATTGACTTTTTTGATTTTCAACAATATTTGCTCTGTGTACTTGTTTTTCTTAGATGTTTATTAAATTTAATTGTTTTTTTTCTTTTAGAATTGTTAAGTATTGAGATGGAAATTGAAGACTGGTTAACTATAGTTGGTTAATAAGATGTTAGAAGTATTGGGCTGAAAGTGACAAGTTAGATAAAGTTCAGAATGTTACTGCTTTGTAACTCAGAGGACTAATTCTAAAACTTTGAGAGGGAAAGTTGTTACGAGCCGTTATGAGGAATTAGGGCTTGTATCAGATTGGGGGTTTTATAAACTCAAGTTCTTAATTCTGTTAGATTAGTTTTTGTTTCTGGTTCATCTCTTGTACTCAGTTTTTCGTTTCTTTCACTGTAAACAATTAGAGTTTTAATAGAGAGTTAAATCTTTTGAGCGATTGATTGAATCTTTTGATCATCTTATTCTTTCTTTTGATAATCCGCAAATTCGTTAACAATTGGTATCAGAGCTTCGACTCTCGATTACGAAAGGGGTTTCTTGATTTCCGATTGAAGGTTCAATCATGGTTACCGGAGCAAAGTTCGATATTGAGAAGTTTGACGGGAAGAACGATTTCAGTCTATGGCGTGTAAGATGAGGGCTCTACTGGTTAACTAGGGTATCTCCGATGCTCTGTTAGGCGAGCCGAACATGCCAGAGGGGTTGGCTGATAAAGAAAGAAAGGATATCCTCGAGAAAGCCCACAGTGGAATCATATTGAGTTTAGGAGATCGTGTTCTTCTTGAAGTCTCCAAAGAACTCATAGCAGCCAGTGTGTGGGCCAAATTAGAACAGTTATACATGACTAAGTCCCTTGCAAATCGCCTCTATTTGAAGAAAAGGCTGTATATGTTTCAGATGATATCAGGTAAATCTCTTGAAGATCATATTGATGAATTCAATAAAATTGTATTGGATTTAGAAAATATTGAAGTTGAAATAGATGAGGAGGATAGGGCAATTATATTTTTGTCATCTTTACCTGTTTCATATGAGCATTTTGTGGATACTCTTATGTTTGGAAGAGATAGTTTGTCCATGGAAGAGGTTGTGGAATTCAAAAGAGTTGAAGAAAAGGGGAGAGGTGAAAGATGAAGGGTCTGATGGTCTGTATGTTAGAGGTAGGCTTGAACAGAGAAGTGGCAAGAACAAGAATGGTTTGGGCAGGTCTCAGTCCAAAGGAAAGAAGAGGTGTTTTGTTTGAAACTCAGAAAATCATTTCAAACGTGATTATCCTGAGTGGAGGAAAGGCCAGATTCAAAGCCTGCAAAGAAAAACAGTGGTTCATCTGATGAAGCACAAGATGGATATGATAGTGCAGAAGTTTATGTTGTGTCTAACAATGGGTCAAAAGAAGAATGGGTGTTAGATTCAGGCTGTAGTTATCATATGTCACCAAATAAAGAGTTTTTTAAGGATTTGGTGTTAGAAATTCAGGGTGTGGTTCAGTTGGGAGATGATAGACCTTGTCAGATTAAAGGGATAGGGTCTACATGTTTCAAGATGGATAATGAGAGATCTTAATAATGTGAGATATATCCCAGAGTTGAAAAGGAACTTGGTTTCTTTAGGAGCCTTTGAAAAACAAGGTTATCATGTTAACATGAGGGATGGAAAGGTCAAAGTCGTCAAAGGTTCTTTGGTGGTTATGTAAGGCACTAGAAAAGAAAACAATATCTATGTGCTTGATGGAAAAGTAGTTCTTGGTTCTGTATCAATTGCAGAAGGAGAACTAATGAGTAATGCAATGCTTTGGCATAAGAGACTTAGGCATATGAGTAGTCAAGGTATGGCGGAGTTAAAGAAACAAGGGGTGATAGATAATCTGGTCAGTTGTGAATACGGAGATTGTGATAATTGTGTATTGGGTAAAGCCAAGAGGGTTCACATTTTCAAAAGGGATTCATAGAACTAAAGGTGTACTAGATTATGTTCATGCAGATTTGTGGGGCCCTACTAAGCATGTTTCTTTGGGTGGGGCTTCATATTTCTTATCCATTATAGATGACTATTCAAGGAGAGTATGGATATACATAGTTAAGAACAAGTCTGAAGCATTTAGTAAGTTTCAAGAATAGAAGGTGTCAGTGGAAACACAAACAGAAAAGAGGATTAAAAAGTTAAGAGCTGATAATGGGTTGGAATTCTATAATAGGGAGTTTGATGGTTTCTGCAAAAGGAAAGGCATTGATAGACATCATTCCATACCTAGAACTCCTCAACAAAATGGTCTTATTGAGAGGATGAATATAACACTTTTAGAAAGGGTCAGGTGTATGTTGTTTAATGCTAGAAGTTTTTGGGCAGAGGCATTAAAAACTACAGCCTATTTGGTGAATAGGTCATCATCATTTACAATTAATATGATGGTGCCTATGGAGAAATAGTCAGGAATGAAAACTAATTATAGTCAAAGTGTTTGGTTGTCTTGCTTTCTCACATGTTAGCCAAGTTAGGTTAGATCCAAGAGCTGAAAAGTGTATTATGTTAGGATATCCAGATGGAGTTAAGGGTTACAGGTTATGGAGGTTAGATGACATGAGTCCTAAAGTGATAGTGAGCAGAAATGTAGTCTTTAGAGAAGAAATCACGTATAAAAACACCAAGGGTAAATCTGCTAATAACCAGGAAAGTGATAAGAGAGTTCAGATTGAGGTGGAGTCATCTGAGAAAAGTCAGACTGAAAGTTATGTTGAAACTACAGAACAACCAGAGTGTTCTAGTAGACCAGATCATAGTCAGAGTGTTGCAGCTGACAGACCAAAAAGGAACATTATAGCACCTATCAGGTATAGAGAAGATCTATCAGTTTTTGCATTTCATGTTGCAGCTGAGGAAAGTACAGTTGAGCCATTAACTTATCAAGAAGCTCTCAATTCTTCTGATAAAGTAAAATGGCTGGTAGCTATAAAAGATGAAATGGATTCTCTGTTCAAGAATCAAACTTGGAGTTTGGTTGATAGGCTTGAAAATCAAAAACTGGTAGATTGTAGGTGGATATACAAAGTGAAAGATGGTTTGCCAGGAGAAGGCCCAGGTTTAAAGCAAGGTTAGTTGATAAAGGGTTCACACAAAGACAAGGTATTGACTATTGTGAGGTATTTTCTCCTGTTGTGAAACATGCATCCATAAGGGCAATTCTGTCATTAACAGCTATTTTTAACTTAAAGTTAGAACAGTTAGATGTCAAAACTGCTTTCTTGCATGGAGATCTAGAAGAGATGATCTATATGAGGCAGCCTCCGGGATTTGAGGAAAATGGTAACTTAGGAAAGGTCTGTTTGTTGAAAAAGTCTTTATATGGACTTAAACAGTCACCAAGGCAGTTGTACTTAAAGTTTGACAGTCATATGGTGTCAAATGGGTTTAAAAGAAGTGAATATGACACTTGTGTTTACTAAAAGGAATATTGCAATAATGAGTTTTTATACTTATTATTATATGTGGATGATATGTTGATTGCATGCAAAGATAAGGAACAAATACATAAAACTAAGCAACTTCTGATGGAAGGTTTTGAAATGAAGGAACTTGGTGAAGCTAAAAAGATTCTTGGTATGGAGATTCAAAGAGACAGATCAGCTGGTGTTATTAAGTTGTCTCAAGAATCATACTTGAAGAAGGTACTAAGCAATTATTATATGGATAATTGCAATGCTGTAGTTACACCTCTTGCTTTACATTTTAAGTTGTCAAAACTTGATAGTCCACAGAATGAAGAAGAAAGGGGTAAAATGATCAATGTACCATATGCAAATGCTGTGGGCAGTCTTATGTATTTGATGGTGTGTACTAGACCAGACATTGGTTATGCTGTTAGTGTTGTGAGTAGGTACTTATCTAACCCTAGTAAGCAACATTGGGAAGGGGTAAAATGGATCTTAAAGTATTTGAGTGGCACTAGACAAGTTGGTTTGATGTTTGGTAATTGCAGCAATCAAGGAGTGGTGGAGGGCTATGTAGATGCTGATTTTGCTAAAGATGTTGATAGTGGGAAGTCAGTAACAGGATATGTGTTCACAGTTTTTGGAGAAACTGTGAGTTGGAAGGCTACTTTGCAGAAAGTAGTAGCCTTGTCCACTACTGAACCAGAGTTTATGGCTTTGGTAGAGGCAATGAAAGAGTGTATTTGGTTAAAAGGATTCATGATTGAGATGGGCATGAATGCTGAGAATGCATTAGTGCATTGTGCCAATATGAGTGCAATACAATTGTCTAAGCATCAGGTGTTTCATAACAGATCAAAACACATTAATGTGAAGCTGCACTGGATTAGAGAAGTAATAAATTCAAAGGAAATTCAAGTCAAGTATGTGGAATCTCAACATAATGCAGCTGATATGTTGACAAAGATTGTTTCTGAAACTAAGTTTGTGCACTGTTTAGAATTGCTGCATATTTCTTAGGTACAAGGGTATATATGGTATTTTTCAATTTTCAACTCAAAGGTGGAGATTGTTAAGTATTTAGATGGAAATTGAAGACTGGTTAACTATAGTTGGTTAATAAGATGTTAGAAGTATTGGGCTGAAAGTGACAAGTTAGATAAAGTTCAGAATGTTACTGCGTTGTAACTCAGAGGACTAATTCTGAAACTTTGAGAGAGAAAGTTGTTACGAGCCGTTATGAGGAATTAGGGCTTGTATCAGATTG
>NW_027504191.1:0-17170 GCF_021521415.1 Bidens hawaiensis | reverse complement strand
TAACTAAAGAAAACTAATTGAAAACTCGACTATTCATGTATCTCCATAACTTTTCAAATTTTCAATTAAAACCATAATAATAAATGAATATATAACTACGAAAACAAATTGAAAAATCGACTATTCACAAAGGAAAATAATCATGTTTGATAACTTAAAGTAGTGGATCGTATGATGTTTGGTATTGTATGCTTTGACCTAATAAGTTTTAGCACTCTTTCCGAACCCTCCAGGTAAACAACCGGTTCCAGCGGTTGATTGAGATGGGATTTATACGCGTTGCTTACCTTAAGTTTAATACTTTGGTGTCAAGGGTTCGAAAACAAATGTTTCCATCTTCCTATTATTACTACATACTCTTCATGTAAAACCATCTTTAACAAAAGATCAAAATATCGAAACACAAATTACATTAAACATCACAAATTCGTTGAAAAGTTATAAAAGATTACAAAATTGCTTAGGCATAAGCCTTAGAGTTTGTTTATGAGTAAGTGTACATGCGACGTTATAAAATATTATAAATATACTTGAAGCATATGAACAATCTTAAAAGATGCGGACCCATAACACAGAGTATACATGCAATTGGGCCCTAAAAATAAACTATAACTATACTAGGTAATTACGTCTAACCACCTATCTTATAGTCATGGCTCTGATACCAATCTGTAACACCCCGGCTTTAAGCAGAATACGCCCGGGTGCAATTTACAGATCACTCATAAGCTCGTAACACTATTAATAGTGACAATATATTTATTTTATTCCATAATTTCGCAAGTACATAAATAGTTTGATAATGAGACAAACAACATTACATCTAAATGAAACAAATATTATTCATTGAAATAATTGTAAGGTATAACTAATTTTCTTGTCCTGGCACTTCATCGTATCAACCTGCAGCACGTTTAAAATAATATATTTTGTCAACAACACATGTTGGTGAGTTTTCATAAGTTTTTGCGTATATAAATATATATATAAAATTTGTGATTTAACGATCGTTATGCAATAAATATTCAAACATAATGTAAATGAAATTAAATAGTGTCGTCCTCCCGTTCATTTAGCCGAAGCCGTAGAATCGGGGAAATGAGAACCACCTTACGTAAACAACCGAAGTCGTAACGTTAGACGGCGCAAGTACGTCCCGTCGGACCCTCCCACTATGTGTATGCGTTTGCGTAACTTCCACCATAAAAACAGTAAACACGTTACAAGCAAGTTCACGTATAATCATAAACAATATGCAAGAATAATATTAACATGTACGATAAATGTGAATCGTTTTGTAAATAAGCGCATAACTAACGAAATAAAAACTTGTGACATGCTAAACCCCCAAAAATATTAAAAGAGTTAAAAAAGGGGTTATGAAAAAAAACTCACTTGTTAAGTAAGCGAGTCGAGAGAGAAAAATGCCTTTAAGCGAGTGAACCGACAAAGTTCGGTTCAACATATGGCCCTAGATAAATAAATAGCTAGACTTAAAAAATAAGTTGCGTAAAGAAAATAATTTGGCGAGGACATTCGGTTTATGACAAAATAAATTGTAAAGAAAAAGTATTTTTGGTTTATTAAAAAGGTTATTGGTTATTTGATTTGTTAGGTAAATTTATTTTAGTATTAAAAAATAAATGGGTTATAATAAATATTAATTAATTTAGATGAGTCTGGTTTGTTTCAACCGAACAATTTAAGAAAACTATTTTAACGAGCGGTTCGTTTTTTTTTGGTCGGACACAAACCCGGTTATTGATTCGGGTTTGTGAGTAACATAATTTGAAAAAGATGAAGTAGTATGGTAAAAAATGTTTGATCTTGATTATTAGTTTGAAAAAAATAAAAGTTGACTTTTAAACATAAAATTACATAAACCGAACATAAGCGAGAAGATTACGAAGAATTGATCTCCATGAATGTCGTTTGCGTTATCATCATGGAAACAATCATTATGCGTAACGAAAGAAATAAACATTATCTGAGGATTGAATCACAAAAGAAAAGAAAATAATAATTCTTGTACAATTGACTTTTGAAGTTTTAAACTTGAGAGTTGAGAGAAAATGACAAGTTTGGACGATTTGAGTGTAAATTGGTTGTGCAAAGAATGTAGAGAATGAGTGAACCTTATATAGGCTCCAAAATCGTTAATAACAAGGTCAAGTGAGTTAATTTTATGGCTAGTCAAGAGGCTAGTCATAAGGCTTGAAGCATGGTCTTGACTAGTTGAATGTCATTTATGACCAATTAAATGTCTTTGAATCAATTTATGAAAGAAAGATGATGTGATACTTAGGATTAAATTTGTAACATCATAAATAACAAAACAACATAAAAAAAACATAAACATCATGAACATAAATACAAAAATAATTCACCATTTTATTAATAAATAAAGATCGAAAAGGTGTCAAAATTTTATAATGAGTCGGGTTTTCGGGTTTCAAAAATGACGAATGTCACACCTTGAAGGTATGACATAACACATGTCGACCAAACCCGGTAATTAGTTTGGTTCAAACGCTTGATTCCGGCGACAAACGACGTATCGACCATCGTTTCCTTCTACTGATAACCACGATTTCGTGCGAACGAATCAGGTGTTTGCTTGACTTCGATTTCAAGCCGTAATTCCGTACAAACGAAACTGGCAACCGGCATTGATACCACTTGTTGAAGTTTAAACTAGATGGAGTTGAAAATTAATGAGAACTAATCTCTAATGTGCATAATAAAGAAAACAAAATATTGTTTCTTTTCAATTTTTGTTGTACGTACAGCAAAGAACAAAGAACAAAAAGCTTTGGATGGGCTGCACCTCTTCAACTTGCAAACACAGTGGACTTAGTTTTTCTTGACAAACACAAAGGCTTTGATATATTATTAAGAAACGACACACGAAAAACTTAATAAACCTATGTGAACCAAGGGTTTATATAACACCCTTAATTTGAGTCCTTCTCGTATTCAAATACACAATTTGAATCTAACTCAAATATGTTTTAGGATAAGACTAACTTAATAAAAATAAGACAAACTTGTTAATAAATAATAAACGAATTATTATTTAAATCTCCTCCAAACCATCCCATGTATCGTCTCGTTTAACAGATGATCCTTTTGTTTTAATTCACACACGCATCTACTTTCCACGTGTAAACTACTTCAAGAAAATAATGTATACTCATGCTAAGATTTGAACCCTGGTCTTCTCCCACAAGGGCATAGCTTTACCATCCAACTAAGGCTGGAATGACAAAAACATAAGCTAACTAGTTATGTTAAATATAATTATTAAAATTTATATCAAACTAAAAATAAGTACTGAATAACGGATTAAATTAGCGGATAAGAAAAACAATTCAATATTCAATGACTTTATGTAGTACTGTTACTAATTAACATGACATGTTAAGTAATTAACTTAGGTACATCTTGTATATTTTCTTTCTTCTCATTATTTTGGTAGGGTTTCTTTGAGGATAGGAGAGGGGTGTTTAGCCATTTTAGTCTTAGCATTTAAGTATTCTTCCTAATTATGGTATTATGTGTTTTGTTATTGTGTTATTCTTGCCTAAACACTAAACCCCGGTAATTAAATATCGAAAGGAACTTTAAAAGAACGTTAACCACATAAATATATGGATTGAGTTGTAATGAACCACAAATATAACTTGTTGTATCGAAGACATTGTTTATTTATTATTATCACAATTATACTCGTGAAAATAAAAGTCTCAAATAAATAATCACAACCATTTATTAAGGAGGGTATGCAGAGGGTATGGGAGCGGGAAGGAGGGTGTGTAGCCGGTAGCGGACCCACTATGTAGAGAAGGTGGGCAGCCGCTCACTTTAAAATTTCATCTTCTTCAGGTATATATGTGATTTATTCCAATTGTCCCCCAAGAAATTTTGAAATCGCCCTATTGATGAAACTAGTTAAGGGCTTGAGTGAAAAAAGAAAACAAAACTGAAAGAATATGATGAAGAAATACTATGAATAAGCATTCTGGCAGAGTAATTAATAAAGAAAAAGAAGGAAAAAAAAGGATGAAGAAGATACAACCTATTTTTTTTTATTATCTATGTGTGTAGCTATTGAATATTAATAACGGACAACACTTCAGTATTCACACATTTTCATTCATGATTTCTTAATACATTTACTTTATAATAAATTTTGATGTAACATTTTTTAAAGAGCCATATATTAATCAATTAGAAAGTATACTTCATCGGAAACTAAAGCTTACAAAAGCTAATAGTTTAGAGAATAATTATATATTTGTATTTGTTATACTTGAATATG
Organism: Bidens hawaiensis; assembly: GCF_021521415.1. Taxonomy (NCBI): domain Eukaryota; kingdom Viridiplantae; phylum Streptophyta; class Magnoliopsida; order Asterales; family Asteraceae; genus Bidens; species Bidens hawaiensis. The sequence goes on along the minus strand of NW_027504191.1, from coordinate 12,849 downwards.
TTTTGAAAGTATAAAAGTTTATACAAAGAAATGTAAGCCTATTATATATTCATTATTGATATATAATGATTTACATAGTTTGTTTATGTAATTGAAATTCAATTTATACGTGACATAACACGGCTCGAAATACTCCTAAAAATTTTCAATAACATGACAAAAGTTAATGGGTCCGCCACTGTTTGTAGCTGCAGGACCAGCATGTAGAGGTATAGTTCTAACCTACATAATGGTGTATAATTGTGTTACAATCATGCATTACATATACATAATGATAATGGTGTATAGTTATATACGAAATCGTACGTTATTATATATGTATGTTGCGTAATTTTAAAACATTGTGTTTGATTAGGACGCGCAATTATATAGATGCATACTACTCATCAAATTACACGTTCCAAACTCTAGCGTGGTACGTTATTATATATGTGTGTTGCGTAATTTTAAAACATGGTGTTTGATTAGGATGCACAATTATAGATGCATACTACTTGTCAAATTACACGTTCCACACTCTAGCGTGGCTTCTTATACAAAATTATATGGATAGTTTTATTATAGAAGGCAAACAAAAAGAACTACTACTTCTTAAATGTGAATGCCTATGAATATATATATATATATATATATATATATATATATATATATATATAAACAATTATATTAACTCACAAACTCATTTACTTCCCACATGTAAACTACTTCAAGAAAATAAATAAATAAATAATGTATATTCATGCTAAGATATGAACCATGATCTTCTCCCACAAGGGCAATAACTTTATCATCCAAGCAAGGCTGGAATGACAAAAAACATAAGCTAACTACTTCCGTTAAATATAATTGTTACAATTTATATCAAATAGAAAATAAGTACCGAATAACAAATTAAATTACCAGATAAGAAAAACAGTTTAATATTCAACGATTTTAGGTGGTACTTTACTACTAATTAACATGACATGTTATTTAATTAACTTAGGTACATCTCTTGTTTATTTTCTTTCTTCTCATTATTTTGGTTCAGTTTCTTTGAGGATAGGAGAGGGGTGTTTAGCCGTTTTAGTCTTAGCATTTAAGTATTCTTGCTAATTATGGTATTATGTGTTTTGTTATCGTGTTATTCTTGCCTAACCACTAAACCCTGGTAATTAAATATTGAAAGGAACTTTAAAAGAACGTTAACCACACAAGTATATAGATTGAGTTGTAATGAACCACAAATATAACTTATTGTATCGAAGACATTGTTTATTTATGATTATCACAATTATACTCGTGAAAATAAAAGGTCTCAAATAAATAATCACAACCATTTATTAAAGAGGGTATGCAGAGGGTATGGGAGCAGGAAGGAGGGTGTGTAGCCGGTGGCGGACCCACTATGTAGAGAAGGTGGGCGCCCGCTCACCTTAAAATTTCATCTTTTTCAGGTGTATGTGTGATTTATTCCAATTGTCCCTCAAGAAATATTGAAATCGCCCTATTGATGAAACTAGTTGAGGACTTGAGTGAAAAAAGAAAACAAAAATGAAAGAATATGATGAATAAATACTATAAATAAGTATTCAGGCAGAGTAATTAATAAAAAAAAGAAGGAAAAAAAAAAGTATGAAGAAGATACAATCTATTTTTTTATTATCTATGTGTGTAGCTATTGAATATTAATAACTGACAACACTTCAGTATTCACACATTTTCATTCATGGTTTCTTAACACATTTACTTTATAATAAATTTTGATGTAACATTTTTTTTAAAGAGCCATATAAAAATCAATTAGAAAGTATACTTCATAGGAAACTGAAGCTTACAAAAGCTAATAGTTTAGAGAATAGATATATTTGTATTTGTTATACTTGAATATGTTTTGAAAGTATAAAAGTTTGTACAAAGAAATGTAAGCCTATTATATATTCATTATTGATATATAATGATTTTCATAGCTTGTTTATGTAATTGAAATTCAATTTATATGTGACATAACATGGCTCAAAATACTCCTAAAATTTTTCACCCGCATGACAAAAGTTAGTGAGTCCGCCACTGTATGCAGCTACGGGAACGGCATGTAGGGGTATAGTTCTAACCTACATAATGGTGTATAATTGTGTTACAATCATGCATTACATATACATAATGATAATGGTGTATAGTTATACATAATCGTACATTATTATATATGTATGTTGCGTAATTTTAAAACATGGTGTTTGATTAGGACGCGCAATTATATAGATGCATACAACTCGTCAAATTACACGTTCCAAACTCTAGCGTGGTACGTTATTAAATATGTATGTTGCGGAATTTTAAAACATGGTGTTTGATTAGGTCGCACAATTATAGATGCATGCTACTCGTCAAATGACACGTTCCACACTCTAGCGTGGCTTCCTATACAAAATTATATGGATAGTTTCATTACGGAAGGCTAACAAAAAGAACTACTACTTCTTAAATGTGAATGCCTATGTTGTGTGTGTGTTTATATATATATATATATATATATATATATATATATATATATATATATATATAAGTAACAACTAATATAATTTGTTCGTCTTTTTTTTCTTTTTTTTTTATTTTTAAATGTTTACCCACACATGCATAGGTAATTAGGTATATGTTTACACTGGTAGATGTTAGGCCTGTTTTATGTATTAGTCTTTCATATTTGTATTAAGTTACGTTTATGTCGTTAGTTTGTTTACTTATGTATGTTTGGGCCAGAGGCCTTATGTACTTGGAGCTCATTAGGCCAATTATAATGAAATAGTGTATGAGAATACACACACTATATAAAGTGTGTGTATCACATACACCAAGTAACCTTTTGCCATAATATTCTTACAAACCCACAAACTCTCTCTCCCTCCCTCTTATTCTCGGCCATAACTCCACCACCACAAGATCCGATATCTCGGTCCTACCTAGTTGTTTCCGTCAACTAGTTAAGAGGTTGATCCTAGACGACTACTACTTAGTTTGTTTGTTTTTTGATCCAGTCACGTGACCTACAAAGGATCAAGCGCAAATAGCAAGTCAAAGAGATTGGATCAACACGTTGCAACAAAGGATCAACAATCAGCAAGAGTTGGTTAATAGAAACACACTGAAGAATGCTGAACAACATGTTGATATGGAGAAGATTGCATCAAGAGTCACAAAGATTGAAACTGATCTTCCTTCCTCTTCTAAAATTACAGATGATTTTAGGAAGGAACTTGACTCTTCTCTTACGAGTGTTTGGTTGGATTTTGAGCGTCTTGAGTTAAGAGTTGGTGGATTAGAACGTTCTGAGAATCAGGGTGTTAGTAGGTTGATGGGTGAAATTGTGAGACTTCGGGATCCGGTTGAGCAGTTGCATGAGCAGATTGAGGAAGAACGCGCTGAACAGGGGCGTGTGAATGAGTCCTTGGTTAACCGAGATATCTCGCGGTGATGGAGGTTATGTGGTTAACTTATGAGGATGTTGAGAACCTACGGGTTCATTAGATGGATCCTTTCAGAGGGTTTCATCGTGTAGCCGAGCCAAGGGCTGAGCAAGTCAATCGACGACAAACTCTTCTTGCTCGTTTAGTCACTGATGTCGAAAGGGTCAGAGCTCTGGGAAGTATGCATGGCTTCCTCTATAAGGGAGAACCAGGTAAGGAAGGAGGTGAAGGAGGTTCAGGTTCTAAGGCTGCAAATGATGAGCCTGAAGTTGTCGTTGGAACTGTTGCTGCTACTGAGCCTGTAGCTACTACTACCGATGCGTCAAGGCTGGTAAGTTCTACTAGCTCACCGCTTGTTGCACCCACCACCAGTGCGAAAGTGAGTGTTGTGTACACCACTGCATTGATTGTTCATCCTAGTACACAACCAGTAGCAGAACGTGCCGATGATGGCGATGATGAAGAGTCTGTTGAAGAGACTAATGACGATGACGATGACGATGGTGATGAGAAGAGAGATGACGAGGACGATGATGAGTATGATAGTTATGATGAGCGTCATGGTGGAAATGGTGATGGAAATGGTAGTGGTAGTGGTAGTGGAAATGGTAGCGGTGATGCTACCGGAAATAAGGCGGCCGATGATGAGCCACCAAAGGAGGCTAAGAAAACTAAAGAGACGGATGCTGCGGTGGAGGCTGTACTGGCCTCTTTACTAAACGTTTATTCTTTTACAGGTACCGTCCCAACAGTTGAGAAAGCCGTGGAAGAAAATAAAGAATATAGTGATGATGGCATCAATTATTCTCCCAACCCCGACACACCACAGTTAGGGAGAATGTTGCGCCGACAGCTGATGAACGTGTTGTCACTCCTGTTGCTGCTCCTGCTCAAAGAAAGTCAAGAAAAGGATTCAAATGCTATAGCGTGAGCAGGATGGGATGCTTGCGATGGAGGTCAAAGCCGTACATGATTCGGATCCCGTTTTATATGTAAAATACCACAAAAGATAGTGTAACACCCCGACCCCTCACACCACCAATATTGTCCGCTCTGCCCACGAAGAGCTCACGGATTTGGTTTTGGTTGCCCAGATGGAGACTTCCCAGGAGGTCACCCATCCTAGTACTACTTCCATCTAAGCACGCTTAACCGTGGAGTTTTCATGTGCTCCACAGCCAACTAAGCCTAAAACGCGTTACCAACTAGGTGTTTTCATACTTACGTCCCAAGTCACGCGAATTCTTCACGTTTCGTATCATGCCTCCTCGTTTTCCTAGTTGTCGCACTCCACTCGCAAAATGACAATCCAAGTTATCAAGTAAATGGCCTCCGCGATCCCGATCACCCACGTTTGAACGAACCCACCTTCATCGCTATAGTAATCTCAATTCAAATCCAACACAATTCTTGGAAACTCAAACCAAACCCAACCGAAAACCCTCACACAGAAACACACCCTTTGTACATTATGTGTAAATCCCATCACTTTACTTCCCTGAAACGTTGATATGCTTCAATCTGTGGTAGATTCAGTTACCACTTATTGCTAAAACCTACCCAAACTCAACGCCAATCACCCATCTGCAAGACATGTACCTAACCATTTGTCTCAATCATATGCTTGACCACACACTTCCAGCTTGACATCATTATGGTGAACCGAGCACACCTCCCATACTTCGAAAGGCCTAACTTATTTACGCTATGCAATATCCTAACCCCGCATCCTTTGTCGACTTTACATGAATTTTCCGGTTACAATACTTAGATCTAACAAAACTCATCAAACTCGTCTATATTTTCTTTTGCATACTCTCCAACATTTTGTTTCTTTTACTAACACCTCGCACCTAATTCCAAAATCCTCAGTTATTTTTAAATTTCAGTCAAATGGATTTTCTTTAAAAAGATTTTGTTATCTCTATTGTTATTATTATTACTATTATTATTGTTATGGTTATTAAAATTATTAATATTATCATCACAACTAATATTACTACTACTATTGCTATTTGTACCATCACTGTCATCATAATCAGTATTGTTACGGTAATTATCAATATTTTTATTATTAGTAGTAGTAATATTATTAATGCTAGTATCATCATCACTACTATTAATATAATAATATTTAAAGTAAAATATTTGCTTCAAACAAGTTTTGAGCCATTTTGAAACTATTTTTCATTCAACAAGTCAAGTAACTTAACAATTTTTTTTTTATTTCCTATGCCATTGGCCAAAAGAAAACATTTGTTTTTACGTTTAAAGTTTCATAAAACTTGCAAGTCTTAGCGATAGCTAAAAATCTTTTATCTAAATAAAATAGAATAAATTTTATATCACCATGAAATTTAAAAACATCACGACTTACAACCGATTTTCGTAAATTAAAATATATGACATATCCCTTCCCTTCTTTCCCCTTCGTTAACGCCAATGAGTTTTGGCTAATAAGTCATGGCACCATTTTTTACGTCAACCTTCATGCCACAAACAAACCTACATTCGAGAAGACAAGCGTCGCAAGCTACATTTACTTTTCTTTATTTTCTCTTTCACGTATGTTTCGAACTTACCCAAAGTGACTTTTACATCCACTTCTTTAGAATATTGTTTATGTAGTTTATTTTGATTGTCCATTGATCTTGGATCCATATTCACAGTGTTGCAAAAATCGCTAGTCGCTAGTTGGGCGGTGGGGTGGGGACTAGTGATTAATCAGGATTAGTCGAGATTAATCAGGATTAATTGGATTGGACTTTAATGCATAATTTTCAGTTTTATGCATACATGCACACATTTTTATATGTAATTTCCAGTTTTATACATACACAAAACATATTTTGGCTGGAATCTCGCTTGAATCTGCTAGTTTTTGTTAAAGTCTCACGCGGAACCACTGGTTTTGGTCGGAATCTCGCCGAAAACCGCTGATTTTGGTCGGAATCTTGCCGGAAACTACCGATTTTGGCCGGATTTGACCGGAAACCGCCGATTTTGGCCGCATTTGACCATTGACCTATTAATTGGATGACTAGCCCAAAATTAATCAGTGAAGTGGGGACTAGAAATTAATCGGGGATTATTCGTTGACTAGTCGGGATTTTTGCAACACTGCATATTCATTTGTATTTTACGAAACGTAAATTCGTACATCATACTTATTCGCTTTGCTAAATCGGTTTACGTTTGTTATTTCAAATCTTGTGATCTATGACCAATTTCCCATCAACGTTAAGTGGAATTTGGGACTATGAACATGTATGTGTACATAGTTACTTAATAGAAACCGTATTTTCATTTTATTTCTACACTTTACCATCGGTGACCGGTTCTCTCCAAACGAATTCGTTTACTTAGAACCGGGACTGTGTCCCATGTACATGCCGAGTTTATGTTATGTTATATTTTTACACAAATTGTTCTGTTTATTCGTGTACTTCTCTTTCACTCGATGTTTTATTTAAACCATTTTGTTGTTCTTGATTTCATCAATCTGGAACAAATGCTTTATTTTAATTTCGAGGTTTCAACTACTTTTATAAACTCAAGGTTGCTATTGGAATTTTTTTTCATAAACTTAATGGATTTTAATATTGTGATAATAGTATTTCATTTATCCGCTTTATTTCAAATTATTAGTTATATGTCGTAATGTTCACTTCATTTCATCTCAATGTTCTCGTTAATTGCGATGTAATTCATTGGGAGATTTCCATTGTTAAACATCATGATATTTCAATACTTAAAAATTTCGTTTATCTAAGCTATTCTGGAACCAAATGCGTTATCAATTTACATGTTCATATTTCGTTGGTTAAATGCTACGTTTGCTTGCAACGTTATTCTCAACCCCATTATTTCAATTACATGTTACGATGTTTATAATTCTAAATGTTTCATTCTTTAACTTCATTACTTCGTTTATTTCGTGTTCGGCAACTATTACTTACTTTAGACACGATGAATTTATTTACTTGACTTAGTGTTTTCGCGTTGCCCTTGGATTGAATGATCTGACAATGTATTTTGTAATGTTTTGTTTTACCATTTTAATTCATTATTTTTTTATTTTTTTTTCAATGTTCTATATGAGTATTTTATTTAATGATCTAAAGTCTATGCCTTAACACCACACAATAGAGCAAGTTATATGGACCATCTGACGATAGAGGTAATTATGGGTCGACACGTAATTATCAAAGTCCTCGCATGGAAAATATAATAAGTCCGGTTGTGTGAAATAACTCGAAATTTTGAATGATTTTGGGGAACGGGACAAATACAATATGATAAGGGCATGGTGGATACGCCGCTAGTACATCCTATATATAAGTGTCCTTGTCATTTTTTCTACTTGTGGCGTTCTTTCGGGACATTTAAAGATCGGTGTTATTTTTGTATATATATAAAATTTGTAAAACTTCTAACAACTATGTATTTTAGTTATTTTCTTCTAAAATTTTATTTTTATTTTAATTTCGGGACGAAATTTCTAAAAGTTGTGAATCATGTAACATTCGTTAATTTTTAAACCCGAAAACCCGACCCGTTTTAAAATTTTGGTTTTGTTTCTATTTAATTTATATATTTTTATAATATTATTAATTGATCTCAATTTTCGTTAATGTATTTTATGTGATCATTTCTATGCAATTATACTTTTCACCACCCTTGTAGTATTACATACAAATTTAAAACATTCATAATCAAGATCAAGTATTTATGTACATGTCCCATACAACTTACTAGAATTATTATTTAACTACTACTACTATTTTATTATAATTATTATCATTATCATCCTCTTTTCATATTATGTTACTTAACTAACAAAAAAAAACTAATATATGTTTTAATTACACAAAGTTTATTTAAAATAGTTAAACCTTTTGAATGCTCCATTAAACTATTTTTAATTTGTGTTTTAATTATATTAAATATGATTTAATTTCTTTAATTCCAGAAGACATAACAACTCTATATTTTCACTATAAAAGGAGGACAAGTCCTCCAATATTTTCACACCTCAATACATTATTTTCTTAAGCTTAAGAGCACTAACAAGTAAGTTTTTACCATTTCATGCATTTTATAGCTATTGTTTTGATATTTATCGTGAATGTTCATACTTGTTCATAAGTTGTTCTTCATGATCATGTTACTTTTATCATAAAAATCTTATATTTTGGTTTTAAGAATCATTATGATCATGGATATCCAAGATAAACACTATGATATTTTCTAAATCTTGGATCAAAACTAGTTATTATGCAAGAACAAGCATGAATATATATTTATCTAAATCTTATGATTTGTTGATCATCAAAAACTTATAAATTTTCTTTAAAATAAGATGATTTATAAAAATTTCTTTTATTTAGAATATTTCACAATAGATATAACATACTTCATATCTTTAAATTAATAATTGAGTAAATTAATTACTGTTTATTTTATTTCAACATAAACTAATGTTTATAATTTCTTTAAAAGAATTCATGCAAAACATTTAAGTTAATTAATTAGTAAATAAATTAATTATGTTACTTGGAAAAAAACGTTTAATCATAAATTATTATTAATATTGTTATTTAATCTTATATTAATAAGTTATAATTATGTATCTACAAATCATTTCTAAACTAATAAACATCAAATGGCTTTTATAAACTTTATTCATTGTTGTTAAACTAATTAAAAATTCTCAAGTCCTCATTTGCCATAAGTTAATGAAATAGATATTTAAATAATGCATAATTCCTAAAACTAATATTATTTAACTTTTATAATCCCGATAGTTGGTATTTAAATTTTGTATTTTCTTTTTAATTATAGTTTGTGAGGTTCAATCATTTATTTCCTTAAACGCGCTTTCGGTTATTATTTCAAGTTATCATCCAATTTCAAAGGTGAGTTTCTCACACCCCCTTTTTACTCTTTTACTACTTTTAGGGGTAGCATATATATCCTATCCAAATTACAATTTCGTTTATTCATTATTTACAAACTACAATTCGCTACATGGACTTGTGTGTTTACTTGTTACTTGCACATGGATTACTTCAAGATAGTATGATCATACGCCACCCTTTGTGCTCAAGACATTTGTTGTTATGAGTGGAAAAGAGCCTCATTATCCGAGTACGTTGGTGCACAATCCCAATTGGAAAGGACCTTACTTGTGCTTATCTGAGTACGTTGGTGCACAATCACAACGGGAAAGGATCTTACTTGCTCATTTACACTTGTTCATGGAATTGTAGATTTTTATGTACTTATATCAAAACTTGTGGGAACTCACCAACTATTCGTTTAGTTGACTTTATTTTATATATATATGCTACAGGTACAATTCATTAGATGGTGAGACTTGGAGAAAACACTAGAACTTAGGTTATGTTAATAAACGGACAAGTTGTTAATTGTTCTTGTATTTTCCTTGTATTTCTTGTTACAAACTTGTGTACTTGATGTTTAAATTAATTAATGATAATATTGTCACTTAATAGTATCACATGTGTGTTGGGCAATCTGTACGTCACACTCAGGCGTTTCCGCTTTAGCCGGGGTGTTACAGATAGCAGTAGTTGGGCTATTTGACGTGCCAATGGGGATCTGACATATCTCACCTATGGATATATGCACTCGTTATCTATTCTCGACATGAACTACTTCCGAAAGGCGATATCTCAATGACGATAGCAAGGACACCACCGAATCATTGTTCAAGAACAGGTTTTATGGAGAGAATGGAAGGCTGACTACCCGACGTTTGCTGTCAATCCGGGTAGATCATACAAGTCAAAGGAGATCAATCCCTTCACAAATAAGTCGTCCAAGAGTCGAAGACACGAGATGCCGAAAGATCACGACAAGCCAATCTTTCATGGCATGCCATTTGGAGACAATTTCTCCATGACTTTATCACCTGGGAGTTCGACAACGTGCATGGCGATGTTATCATTCACTGCACTCGCACTCATGAACTGAAGTTCTTTGACAAACACGAGCTTTCAGGTTTTGGACTCCGCGACTTGGAAAAGCTTGTCAAGTCGCCACTTTATACTGTTGAAGACGTCCATCGTGACAACACAGACAGAATCGTCGAAAAATTCAACAAGTTCGTCAAATTACTTGTTGAAAAGCAACCATTTGAAGATCCAAACGATATCTTCGAGTACGAGTCCGAGTGCGAGTGGTGATGGAAGAAAATAAAGCAAATACTAAAGACTAAAGGGAGATTGTTAGGCCCATTTTATGTATTAGTCTTTCGTATTTGTATTAAGTTACGTTTATGTCGTTAGTTTGTTTACTTATGTATGTTTGGGCCCGAGGCCTTATGTACTTGGAGCCCATTAGGCCAATTATAATGAAAAAGTGTATAAGAATACACACACTATATAAAGTGTGTGTATCACATACACCAAGTAACCTTTTGCCATAAAATTCTTACAAACCCACAAACTCTCCCTCCCTCCCTCTTATTCTTGGCCATAACTCCACCACCACAAGATCCGAGATCTCGGTCCTAGCTAGTTGTTTCCGTCAACTAGTTGAGAGGTTGATCCAAGACGACTAGTACTTAGTTTGTTTGTTGTTTGATCCGGTCACGGGACCTACAATATTTTATTAATTAAATTACCCGAAAATGAAAACGGGCTGGGTAATGGCTAGCAAAAATCGATAAACAAAAATTCGGATTGTTACACGAAAACACCAAAAATAGGGTTTTTTTCGACACCCGGAATAGGGTATTAAAATACCCGATTCAATACCTGACCGAACCCGATACATATGGTATGGTTTTTAGAGGTAATACCCGAACCCGACCCGGGTATTGTCAATACCCGATTTTCCAATACACGGTCATACCCGAACTCGGTTCCATACCTGGAACCAGGTATTTGTAAAACCCTATTTGTGCACCTCTATCTAGTTATACTCGTAAATTAATGATCATTAATTAATGCATATCCAATACAATTTCGAAATGGGCCAAAACCTTTACTATAATATGGGCCATGGATCTTAACTAATAGATCTTCACATTATTATTAATTAACATTATATGAGGGTGGCTGGCACTTTGGACTTTGGAGATTTATATATCTCTATAGATATTAGGTATCTACATATTAGTTGTAGCTACATGATTGAACACAACACACTCATTCCATTAAAACTTGATGATGATGAAAGCAGCGCACGCCATTATTTCTCGAGAAATGGTTAAGCCCTCCTCTCCAACACCATCTCATCTCCGGACTTATAATCTTTCTGAGACCGATCAACGAACCACACACATATATATGCCAATAATTCTCTAGTACCCAAATAATGAAACTTGTACTTTAACACCTGATGACAAAGTCCGGGTGTTAAAGAAATCATTGTCACAGAGCCTAACACGATACTACCCATTTGCGGGCAAGTTACACACACCCACCACACCTTATATTGATTGTGACGATGAGGGGGTTGTGTTTGTCGAAGCCAAAAATGATAGCCAAATGCACATGCTACAACATATAAGTGAAGAAAATGACAATGTTGGCCAACTTTATGTTGATGGCATGTTCTGGCCAAACTCTCCTCATAGGAAAGGTATTGTTGGGGTTCAAGTCAATCACTTTGCCTGTGGTGGAATCACGGTGGGAGTGACTATGTCACACAGAATTAGTGATGGTTGTAATCTTGGCTCGTTCGTTAGTTATTGGGCTTCCGTGGCACGTCATGGTTCCTCTGATCACAAAGAGGTACTACCATTTAACCCTCATTTTATTCAATACCCAAATACTTCCAACTTTTTTCCACCTGATGCTTCGGCTTTATTTCCTAAGCATATCAATGCTGTCACACGAAAGTTCGTGTTCCCCAACTCAAAATTAAGTGACCTCAAGAATAAGGTCGTCACAGAAGGTGGATCAATACTATCTATAAACAATGTTACACGCGTCGAAGTATTGACTTCTCTACTTTACAAAACCGCATTGGCAACTTCGTCTTCTTTTAAGCCTTATTTTATAATTTTACCCGCCAATATACGTGACAAATTTGTCCCAAAACTTCCTCACACTACCGTTGGAAATTACGTGGCGTGTATGATGGTCAAGACTCGATATGAAAGTGAAACTTCATTAAGCGTGTTGGTTTCCAAGATTAAAGAACAGAAGATCGAACTTGAACGACTCCAAAATGTGCAAATGGTTCATCAAAGGATGGAATCGATTATATCAAGTTTAGGGACTAAAGAAGAATTTTTAGATAGTATTGTCAACATATCCTTTTTGCTTTCGAGCTTTGTGGGATCCCATATAGCGAATTCGATTTCGGATGGGGAAATCCGGCAGTTGTAAGCATGACGTTTCGATCTACAAACCAAATCGGCTCCGTGCTG
>NW_027504190.1:0-24520 GCF_021521415.1 Bidens hawaiensis | reverse complement strand
TGCCTACCTCTCTCGGCTCAATATACCCTTCACACTTGGGCAACACTTCGACTCTATTCTCTTTATCAATCTTTCTTGGATTAACACCTTCTCTTTGGCACGCTTATCGAGATATCAACTCTTCATGGCACGCACTTCGGGATAATCGTCAGGACGTCGGGACAACACCTCCTCCTTGTTCGGAATGTCGTTGGAAATCGGCACGTTTATCGAGATACTAGGCACGGAAAACGAGGTTTCGGGACACGGTTATCTAGATGGTTCAAGGACACGCTTTACGAGGTTTAGAGAGAGAGTAGTGAGAGAGTAATGTGTGAGTTTTTGGTGTGCAAATGTGAAGAGCCGAACCTCGCTATTTATAGCTTGATTTTGGGTCCCATCGCGGTACGCGATGCGTCTCTTGGATGGCCCGTCGCGTACCGCGACTTAGGCCTGGCCAGTCACACACTAGACCTGCCACGTGGCGACACGTGGCAGGCGCCACTCCACGTGGCGGTCGTGTTGCCACGTGGTGACACGTGGCAGTAGACGTTGCCACCGTGTGCCACGTGGCACACGTGTCACCATCTGTCAGACACCCCATCGCGGTACGCGATGGGTGTCTCTCTTGAGCCGTCGCGTAGCGCGATGGGTCAAGAAAACAGATTTTTCATTTAAGCCCCTTGAGTTTGGAAATTGGCAGAATTGGTCCCTTAACTTTGGAAACTTGACATTATTGGCCCGAAATTTACGTGATGTTACATCCTCCCCACCTTGAAATAAATCTCGTCCTCGAGATTGCTTACGAGAACAAGTGGGGATATTTCTTTCTCATTTCAGACTCGAGTTCCCAAGTGTACTCGGGTCCTCGTCGGGAATCCCATCTTATTTTCACGATTTTCAATGTTCGTCTTTTAAGTTTCTTAGTTTTCGAATCTTCAATTTGAATTGGTCTTTCAATGAATTTTAAGTTCTCGTTAATTTCTACATCTTTTAGTGGCATCGAAAGAGATTCGTCGGCTAAACATTTTCGTAGATTCGAAACATGAAATACGTCGTGTATCCCTTGCATTTCCTCGGGTAGTCGCAAACGGTATGCGACGGTACCAATTTGTTCGAGTACCTCGAAGGGTCCAACGAATCGAGGGCTTAGATTGCATTTCTTGCCGAAGCGAACTACGCCCTTCCATGGCGAGACTTTCAAAAGAACTTTGTCACCAACATTGAACTCTAACGGGTTACGACGGACATCGGCGTAACTCTTTTGGCGATCACGTGCCTTCTTAAGTCGTTCGCGGATTTGAAGAACTTTGTAGGTGGTTTCTTGGACTATCTCGGGTCCAGATAATTGGTTATCTCCGGTTTCAGACCAGCACACGGGCGTTCTACATTTCCGACCATATAACGCCTCAAATGGTGCGGCTTGAATGCTCGCGTGATAACTATTATTATACGAAAAATTCCATTAGTGGCAAGTGGTCATCCCAACTTCCACCTAAGTCAATCACACAAGCTCGGAGCATATCTTCCAACGTTTGGATTGTCCTTTCGCTTTGCCTATCAGTTTGAGGATGATAGGCGGTGCTAAGGTTAAGTTTTATGCCGAGTGCTTGTTGGAAGCTTTTCCAGAAGTGAGACGTGAAACGACTGTCTCAATCAGAAATTATAGACAACGGTACTCCATGCAAAGCAACAATGTTGTTTACATAAATACGCGCTAATCTATCCATTGAGTATGACTCATTGATAGGAATGAAGTGAGCGGATTTGGTTAATCTATCGACGATCACCCAAATAGCATTATGTTGTCGAGTTGTCTTTGGGAGTTTGGTTATGAAATCCATAGTTATTAACTCCCACCTCCATACGGGAAGTTCGGGTTGCTGAAGCAATCCCGAAGGCTTTTGGTGTTCAGCCTTGACTTTCAAACAAGTTAGACATTTCGCAATATGTGAAGCGATGTCCTTTTTCATCCCATTCTACCAGTAGTTTGACTTAAGGTTTTGATACATTTTGTCACTACCGGGGTGCATCATGTATTTGGTCTTATGGGCTTCATTCATGATTTTCTCACGCAAGTTTTCAACGATTGGTACCCAAATCCGGTTTCCCATTCTAAGGATACCATCGTCACCCTTGAATAGCGAGTCAATGGTGTCGTTACGTTTTTCGTCGGATATTTGGTTTTCATTGATCGCTTGAGTTTGAGCAAATTTGATTTGGTCGATAAGATCGATTTGAAGTTCTAGCTTTAATGCTCGGGCTCTTTTTGGCTTTTCGTGCTCTTTACGACTCAAGGCGCCAGCCACAACGTTGGCTTTACCTTCGTGATAAATGATCTCACAGTCGTAGTCGTTAAGGGTTTCCATCCAGCGTCGTTGGCGCATGTTAAGCTCTTTTTGGTCAAAGATATGTTTTAAGCTTTTGTGATCAGTGTACACGGTAAATCTTACTCCATAGAGATAGTGCCTCCATATCTTAAGTGCAAAGATTATGGCGCCTAACTCTTGATCGTGATTGTATAGTTCTTCTCGTGCACCTTGAGTTGACGAGAGGCGTAAGCGATTAATTTCTTTCGTTGCATTAGTACACATCCCAAGCCGGAATGAGATGCATCACTAAAGACAACAAAGCCTTCGGTACCTTCTGGCAAGGCCAGTATAGGAGCTTGGGTAAGCTTTTGTTTAAGTATATCGAACGCCTCTTGTTGTTTTGTTCCCCATTCGTACTTGATGTTTTTATGAGTCAAAGAAGTTAGGGGAACAGCGATTCGGGAGAAGTTTTCGATGAACCTACGGTAATAGCCGGCCAATCCCAAGAAACTTCGAATCTCGGTTGGCGACTTTGGGATTTCCCACTTAGATATAGCTTCAATTGCGGGGTCCACTTGAATACCGTTAACGTTTATGATGTGACCAAGAAATTGCACCTCGTGTAACCAGAATTAGCATTTCGAGAACTTGGCATACAACTTCTCGGTTCTAAGAATTTCTAGTAAAGTTCGAAGATGATTTTCATGATTGTCCTTAGACTTAGAATAAATGAGTATGTCGTCGATGAAAACGATAACAAATTTATCCAAGTAAGGCTTACAGATTTGGTTCATCATATCCATGAACGCAGCTGGCGCATTAGTAAGTCCGAATGGCATAACGGTGAACTCATAATGGCCATACCTTGTTTGAAAGGCGGTTTTTGGAATATCTTCGGTTTGAACTTTGAGTTGGTGATAGCCGGAACGAAGATCGATTTAAGAAAAGAAGCTAGCACCTTGAAATTGATCGAAAAGGTCGTCGATTCGAGGGAGTGGATAACGATTCTTGATTGTTACTTTGTTGAGAGCTCGATAGTCGATGCACATACGCATGAATCCATCCTTCTTCTTGACGAATAGTATCGGCGCTCCCCAGGGTGATGAACTTGGTCGTATAAAGTCTTTCTCGAGAAGCTCGTCCAATTGTTTCTTTAGTTCCTTCATCTCGGTTGGTGCGAGGCGATACAGAGCTTTGGCGATCGGAGCAGTACCGGGAATAAGATCAATCCTAAACTCTACTTCACGATCGGGAGGAATGCCGGGGAGTTCGTCGGGAAATACATCAACATAATCGGAAACAACAGGAACGTCTTTGATTTCTTTGGGTTTTGATTCCTCGGTGACGTAGGCCATGAATGCAAAGCATCCTTGATTTAAACATTTATTAGCCCTTATCATGGAGATTAGGGTAACTCTGCCAACGTCTTTATCCCCTTCAATTCGAATTGTTTGTTTATCAGGGGCTCGAAGTTCAATGGTCTTGCTATTGCAGAGGATATGAGCATGGTTGTCGGATAACCAATCCATACCCAATACAACATCAAAACCAGCAAGAGTTATAGATAATAATTGAATCGGCAAAACGTAACTGGCTAATAAGATTTTTCCGTTTTCTAAGGCTTCGGTGATTTTAACAGTTTCGCCGTTAGCGGTCTCAACGCTTAGAGTTTTATTGAGTTTGATTAAAGGTTCGTTTAATAGACTACAAAAGTTATAATCTATAAAACTTAAATTGGCTCCCAAATCAAATAAGACTCTAACATAAGCATTGTTAACAAGGAACGTACCGGTGATAGTTTCCGGGTGTGCCGACCGCTTTCTTGGTATCAAGGACGAAGACTCTTGCATTGCCCTTCTTGGGCTCGTTCTTTTGACCGCTACCACCCGCACCACCAGTCGCGGGCTTGTTCTTGGGACACTCGAAGCTAAGATGTCCCATCTCTTTACAGTTGTAGCAGGTCATCTTCTTTTTCTAACAATCGGTCGTAGCGTGGCCGGGTTTGTGACATGATTCACAAAGTCGTGGAGTTAGATGGAATCTACCCCTATGGTACTTCTTACAGATTTTGCATTGTGGGATGCCGGGGTTGAAGCCTGACCTTCGTTGGTCAACTCCCTTACCCTTGAAACGGGTATTCCCTTCCTTCTTCGGGTCTTGTGTTGACACGACCCTCTTGTACTCTTCTTTATTGCGGATCATTCCGCCCATCAAGAATCCAGCTAACTCCATCGCGGAGTCAGCGGTTTGTGGCAAGTGTGACCTCACCATGTCACGAATCTCTCGTGGCACTCCCCAAATATAACGTGTAACTTTGCTGGATTCAGGGGTGACCGGCTGGGGAACCAAGCGACAGTACTCATGGAATTTCGTGTTATACTCAGAAGGTTCGTTCCAACAACCTTGTGAGCCAAGAACTTGGTTTGGATTTGGTACGTTTCATGCATCGGACAAAACTTCGACATCAACAATTCCTTAAACTCGTTCCAAGACAAACTATACATCACCTCCCTTCCTCTACTCATCATTAACGTATTCCATCACTCAAGTGCATCGCCTTTTGAACATTAGGGCGGAGTAATGGATCTTCTCCTCGTCAGAACACTTACTTGTAATAACGATTGTCTCCATCTCTTCGAGCCACCTCACTGTTGTGATGGCTCCCTTGTCACCATGAAATTCCTTGGGTCCGTAGTACTTAAAGTCTTTAAATGAACATCCACCGATCTTAAGTTTCTTAAATTCTTGTCTCACACCTCCATCAGCATTTGATTCATGAACGCTCTCTTCTAGATGAGATGGTTTTGGACGAGACTTAACGGATTTTTGGGAAGGGTGGACAGACTGGGAATGTTTCGTTTGTCTAGATTGGGATCGAAATTCAGATTCTTCCCTAACAGCCTTTTTGATCATTTGTTGAATTTGATTCATATATTTATCGGGGATTGGTTCCATTTGTTCTTTCTCGGGACCTTTCCCTTTTGCTTCATGTTTCTCGGCTTCCTTTCTGGAAACCTCTCGGTTATCGCTTTGTCTAGACATTCTTTATCTTACATTCTTTATCTGAAATTTTAACATATTTCTTTTCTTAATATACATGTTTATTTATTTCACATTCATATACATACCACAAGATGATATGTATATCATTTTTACAACAAACTTATATATCGTTTAAACGATATATAAAGTCCTATCCTTATTACATATGATACATATATCACACATAACATACAAACTATTTTTTAACACATAACTTCTTTTTCTTGAAAACATGCCACCATCATAATTCTCCTTAATCCTTCATGAATTTCTTCACAACCTTCGTCAGCTTGTTGCATTTGCGAAGAAGCTTGTCTCCTATCTTCTTCTTTTTCTTCTCATCCAAATCAATCTTCTTCCTTAACTCATCCATTTCTTGTAGGGCTCGATCCAAATGTTCCTCCTGGGACTGAGGTATGTCAGTAGGATACCCGTATCTTGGAGGTGGGTCGCGGCAACCCATCATCACAATGTCGTAGTGGTTCTTGGGATCAGGGTATGGAGATGCAGTCATATCAGAGGGATAATTGAAGAATGCATTGGCTGCTTCATTTTGCTCACGAATTTCATCGGCCTGTTCTTCAAAGAATGGAATCTCACCTTGATATGGTGGGAAACTTGATGACGCCTTACCCTTGAGTTCATGGAGGAATTGCATGTACAGATCAACAGAACCATAACTTGTAGTTGAGTGTTGTTCTTCCTCCGGTGTGGTTACTTCATTTGGATTGTCCGGATATTCCTCCTCGGGGTCAGTTTCCTCTTCTAGTTCTTTTTCGGTTATTTCCGGTATGTGAATCTTCTCGTATGGCATCGTCACTCTCATCTTGGGCTTGTGAGATTGCTCTTCTTTGTTGATGTGAGAATCGGCAGAATCCATAGTTGAGGTGCCGGTATGCCACCTTCGTTGATCGGAGTGGAATTGCATCCAGTCGGATGAAAAAGATTTTGGTTCCTCTTTGATTGGTAAGTTGGAGAGGAAAACATATGATGGATGAGGATTCGGTGGTAATTGTGTTGGACCTCCGGATGGGTAATATGGCGGAATTTCAGTCGGTTGATAGGTAGGAATTTCAGTACGATGATATGTGGGTATTTCAGAGGGTTGATACATAGGAAGGCTTGTTGGATGATAGCTTGAATGCCTTGGGGGGGTTGGTATGTTTGATGTGGAGTGTTATCTAGGTGATAGATTGGACTTGGATTGGGGTTTTGGTTATGTTCTTCGTAGGAATTGAAGAATGTTTCGAAGTAATCCTTACTCATGATGCCTTTTGGAAACTTGTAATATTTCCTTGCTCTTCTTGCTTCATTATCTTAACATTCCATTAACTTCTCGTAAGACATCTTGATAGGTGGTTTAGAATGTGGAGAGGGAAAGAAAAGGTTACCAACCAATCTTATCCCTATTCAAATAAACAAGTAAATATTTCCTACGCTTGAATCGAAGCTTGGGTATTGTTTTATGATACCCAATTCGTTAAAATCGATTGCTTTGATACCAACCTGTCACACCCCAATTCTAGGCCTAGGAGTATGATCGATAGTTGGTACCACGTTTGTAAATAAATCAGAGTTGCGGGTTAATGCGGAAGACTTTATAAAACATAAGGATCGATATTATAAATAATTACATTACAAAAGACGAGACGAAAGTCTCGTTTAGTATTTACTTGTTTATATGTTTTTACAAAAAGATTATATTTTAATATTTAAACAAAATTATCTGAGCCATCGGATTCTTGAGCTTCTTCGTCTTTCAAGTTCTAATCTTGGTTACCTACAAAATGTTATTAAAATACGTCAGCAACGAATGCTGATGAATATGCTGACGCTAAAATATTCTCTTTACTTAACTACCCTTCGAGACCACGTAAGCCTCGGCCCATCTTGGCTTAGGAATAATCAAGTTAAACAATCATTATAATCTCGAGTCTCTACACTAGGTCACCTCAGCAAAACACCGCAGCGTTTCGACGTACTTAGGTACCATAAATATACACAAGGTCATTCTCACTCGAACATACTTTGGTTCGGCCCATCGTGGCTGGAGGTCGTGACCAGGCGTGGTGCGATGTGCCCACCGCGTTCTACATATGTAAGGATCCAGACAAACGTATACTACAGCCTGAGGGCTAGGCTATACTCTTATTTATAATGTTTTTAGAGACACTTAGTCTCATGTAAAATTTTACACATAACACGTTTGTTTGTTTGAAAACGAGTTTGTAAAAGTGTGGCGTATTCACTTTTAAAATGGGATCGGCTTCCAACACCGTCCTTGAGTTCTTTCCTTTGCTATCTCGCACCTATAGTACGAGAATAACTTTTGTTAGTCGGATACACGATCCGGATTAAGACATTTAGTCTTATAAACTTTACCTCGACGAACCTTTAGTTCGTAGATCTCTTTTACTTTAAAACCTTTAGTTTTAATAGTAATTTATAAACCTTTAGTTTATTTATAAAACTCTACGTTTCTTCTTCTTTAAGAAACATATTTCTTTCTTTATTATTTAAGTATACTCATTATACTCAAACAATATTTATAACAAAGAATATTTGTATATCACATATATATATTTTTCTTTTCTTTGTTATGTATTTCTTTTATTCTCGAGGTA
Organism: Bidens hawaiensis; assembly: GCF_021521415.1. Taxonomy (NCBI): domain Eukaryota; kingdom Viridiplantae; phylum Streptophyta; class Magnoliopsida; order Asterales; family Asteraceae; genus Bidens; species Bidens hawaiensis. The sequence goes on along the minus strand of NW_027504190.1, from coordinate 16,563 downwards.
TTGATTATAGTATCGACTTAGGGTATTAAGCCTTTATAATATTTTATTATTATTTTATTCGGGCATTATGCCTACCTCTCTCGGCTCAATATACCCTTCACACTTGGGCAACACTTCGACTCTATTCTCTTTATCAATCTTTCTTGGATTAACACCTTCTCTTTGGCACGCTTATCGAGATATCAACTCTTCATGGCACGTACTTCGAGATAATCGTCAGGACGTCGGGACAGCACCTCCTCCTTGTTCGGAATGTCGTTGGAAATCGGCACGATTATCGAGATACTAGGCACGGAAAACGAGGTTTCGGGACACGGTTATCGAGATGGTTCAAGGACACGCTATACGAGGTTTAGAGAGAGAGTAGTGAGATAGTAATGTGTGAGTTTTTGGTGTGCAAATGTGAAGAGCCGGACCTCGCTATTTATAGGCTTGATTTTGGGTCCTATCGCGGTACGCGACGGGTCCCTTGGATGGCCCGTCGCGTACCGCGACGTAGGCCTTGCCAGTCACACACTAGACCTGCCACGTGGCGACACGTGGCAGGAGTTTTTGGTGTGCAAATGTGAAAAGCCGGACCTCGCTATTTATAGGCTTGATTTTGGGTCCCATTGCGGTACGCGATGGGTCCCTTGGATGGCCCGTCGCGTACCGCGACGTAGGCCTTGCCAGTCACACACTCGACCACGTGGCAGGCGCCGCTCCACGTGGCGACACGTGGCACATGTGTCACCATCTGTCAGACACCCCATCGCGGTACGCGATGGGTGTCTCTCTTGATCCGTCGCGTAGAGCGATGGGTCAAGAAAACATATTTTTCATTTAAGCCCCTGGAGTTTGGAAATTGGCAGAATTGGTCCCTTGACTTTGGAAACTTGACATTTTTGGTCCGAAATTTACGTGATTTTACAATAATCTAAGCTTGAACCTAATTCATAACTCGTTGGGATTGGTTGGGATCTACAAGATTCGATGCTCATCAAAATATACAGGTGTTATGCTACTAACGACCAAAGTTGATACCGAGAAGAAAGTTGCTACCAAAAATACGAGGTCGTGTTACATGGTAAACAATATTGCTATCGAGCAACATAGTTACTAACGCCAATGGGTTTTCTACTGGAAGAAAAACTTTCCACCTTGGTTCTATCGAAGTAGTTGATGATTCGGTTCCAAGTCAAGATCCCGGTCAAAATTCATTACGAGGTCTCAATTCGTAATTTACATGATAATAAAGAAACAAAAGTTGTGTTTATCATACACACAAAAGGTGTACGTTTCCTAAGGCTATGTGTAGTGGGCACCTTTTGTTGGAAGTAATTTCAGACTCTAAGTCACAAGTCGGTGAACTTGAGGGATTAATATTGACAAGCTGGTCATAATTGGTTGTGTTTCCTAATTGTATTGTAATTATAATAGGTAATGTCTTTGATAGCAAGTTAGGCTAGTCCTATATAAACATGTCATGATTAGACATTATAGATTGTGGTGATGTGAGATGCAACCGAGTTAGGGTTCATCTAAGAGACACACACGAGATGTAACCGAGTTAGGGTTCATCTAGATGCAACCGAGTTAGGGTTCATCAAGAGTCAAACCGAGTTAGGGTTTGAGAGTTGTAATAAGTTTTTTAAGTAATATTTTCTGATTAATAAACGAGAGTTATTCGTTTAATATTGTGTGTTGATTATCGATACGAGACTTGACCTTTAGCCCACAACAATGCCCCAAAGCGCCTTGGCACCCCGGCCCCCGGGGCGTTTCCTCAAAAATGCCTCCCCCATTATTCATCCAACTAATCAGAGTTTTTTTCACAAACTCCAACCAATCAAAACTTTTATTTTTATTAAATTTTTTTTAAAACATAGATATAGTTTGAAACATGCTTATTGGGTTTTTCAGGATTTGGGATTTGAGGCTTTTGTAAAACTGTTTTTTAACCATATAAAAAAGTTAAAGTAAGGAAGATTTTTTGATTACTAAATACATTATAACTTATTTGGTTTTTAAAAACACTAATAAACCAATCCCAATCCCAATCCCAATCCCAATCCCAATCCCAATCCCAATCTCTATAATGATGACATGGCGCAGTAGAAAGTCCATCTACATTTGGTCTAAAAGAGGGTGTTTGAAAATTGAAACGTAAACCCAAAAGGAAAACATAAGTATTAACACCTAATACCCCGTAGACCGGAATGAAATAAATATACATCGAATCCACTTACCTACCACTTCCCACCAAACCCCACCTGACCATCTTCACTTTATATATTCCGTGCCTCTGCTTCCAATCCAATTTATTATTAATTACCAAATTTAACCTTCTCACCAAACCAAAGCATGGCTGCTATTATTTCTGGCATTTCTTTGACTGAGCGTTCATCAGCACTCGCTTTTGACTCACTCAGATCAACATCCATCTCCTTTAATAAGCTTAACGGCGGAAATCAAAATCATCTGTCAATCAAGTATGTATATATACACACTTCTTTCTCTTAATCTTATTCACTTTATAATGCTGCTTCCATTGACACTTGTTAGTTTATGTATTTAGTATCTGCTTCTGATTTCAAATTATCCGGTGATATAGATTACATCAATTATTACTCTACAAAACCTTCGTTTAGCTGCTAAAAAAATCTTTATAAGACTCTGAATGGAAACATACGTAGAGTTTGATCATGCTAAATCAGTTACCACTATGTAGAGTTTGATCTAAAGGTATTTTCAACCAATCTATTGGTAGCACTTTGGGGGAGATCGCGTTGGATGCATTTGTTAGGTTAATTAATCAACAAACACGAACAACAAATTCTGTTCGATACGGATGAATATGAACAGAGGTTGTGTTCGTGAACGTTCGATAATGTGTTCATTTATGTTCGTTTGTTTACGCTTTAACATCTATTCATTTAAGTTCGTTTGTTTATGTTTGCAAATTAGTTGTTTTTATTTTTCCTTCATTTTGTTTACATTTAGTTTATTATGTCTTGGTATTTTTAGATGATTAATTCAAGCACTTAACTTTATATTTATTTTGGTGATTATATTTTATTCTTGAGTTTACGATGTTGATTTTTACTTTTCAAATTAATATTTGTTTGTTTGTGGTCATTTATGAAATTAACGAATGAACACTAACAAATTCATTCCCTTTATGAACGAACACGGACAATAAGTTTTGTTCGGTAATATGTCAACGTTTGTTTGATCAATGCTTAACAAGCAAATATGGGCTTTGTGTTGGTTTGTTTACAACCCTAATTTTTTTTTGGACTATGGAATATAGATCTTTGGAGACTAGAAGACTTCACAAGTCCTCTACAGTTTGTTCAGCAATACAAATGGACGTTGATACCACTCTGAGCCCTAGAGTCAACTCTGTAAAGCCTTCAAAAACCGTGGCTATAACAGACCAAGCAACTGCACTGGTAGAAGCTGGTGTTCCCGTCATTCGTTTAGCTGCCGGCGAACCTGATTTTGACACCCCTGCTGTTATTGCTGAGGTGGCTCATCTAATAATACCCGTCTATTATTCATTTTTCTTTGCTATAGTTGAAATAATATTCTTTTTAATCTTAAATAGGCTGGAATAAATGCAATTCGTGAAGGTTACACACGGTATACTCCTAACGCGGGTACCTTAGAACTTAGAACTGCAATATGTAAGAAACTAAAGGGTAAGCTCCAATGCTCCATCATTTGAGTCATTACAACAATGTTGCATTTTAGTTTGTATAAAATATATTTCGTTCGCTTCTTATTATAGAGGAGAATGGTATTTCTTACACACCTGACCAAATTGTGGTTAGTAATGGGGCAAAGCAAAGTATTCTACAAGCAGTCCTTGCTGTTTGTTCACCAGGAGATGAGGTCAATTACTGTTTACTATTTACTGAAATATATAAAAATAATAATAATAATAATAATAATAATAATAATAACAAAAACTTTCATCATCTGTTTTCAGGTTATAATTCCAGCTCCCTTTTGGGTGAGTTACCCTGAAATGGCAAGATTGGCTGATGCAACACCTGTGATTCTACCTGCAAGCATCTCAGAAAACTTTCTGCTAGACCCGAAGCTTCTAGAATCTAAGATAACTGAAAAGTCAAGACTGCTAATTCTTTGTTCTCCATCTAACCCAACAGGCTCGGTTTATCCTAAGAAATTGCTTGAAGAGATTGCTCGTGTTGTTGCAAAACATCCAAGACTCTTGGTATATTTATGACATCTCAATCTCAGTTCTTACTTCAGCATGATTTATTTAAAAAGAGGTGCCCAGATGGGCGGGGTGGGCAGGTTGGGTTGGGTCAAAATGGGCGAAACATTCATTTTTCAGTATGGGTCATAAGGGGTTGGGCACTTGGGCTGACCTGCTAACCCCTTATATGCTTATTTGAAAGATTGTTGCTTCAATTATGAATGCATTAGTTATGATTATAAAATATTTATATTACAATAATAATCTAACTGTTTGAATTAAGAACAGTTTTTTGAACGGAAAACGCTATATTCACTCATTTCCCCTTTTACAAGCATGAAAGCGAACCGAACATTCAGTGAGAAGTTTGTAAACCGTTTGGCGGGAAGTCCATTTATGTTCGTTTATTTAATAACCGAACGAAAATGAACAAAAAATAGTTAAACGAATGAATATGAGCACGTGCCTTTTTCGTTCATTTATGTTCATGAACATTCGTTTACGTTCATTCATTTGAATTTGTTTATGTTCGTTCGTTTACGTTCATTAGTTTACATTTGACTAAGTTCGTTCGTTTACATTCGTTAATATATTCTTTTAAATTTTTAGGGTCCATTACAATTTAGATTAGTTTTGACAACTTTTTTGCCCAACACATTGTTCACGTTTACTTTTAATTGGTTTTAGCTCATTTATGTTTGTTCATCATGTTCAGTTATGTTCGTTCGTTTCTGTTCGTGAACCGTTTCTTTACAATGCTAATGAATGAACATGAACATGTTCATTTTCTTAACGAACGGACACGAACAAAACCCCGTTCGTTTAATTGTTCATGTTTGATTGTTCGTAAGGAATGAACATGAACATGCCCCGTTTGTGTTTCAATTTGTTGCCTAATTGCACTATCCCCTTTTAGCTAAAATTTTATTTGGTTGGAGATTAAACACAGCCCACATCAACCCATTTGTAATTACTTTTAACTAATGTGACCTTTTGTTGTTGGTTCTGTTCAGGTACTCTCTGATGAAATATACGAGCACATAATATATTTGCCAGCTGTCCACACGAGCTTTGCATCTTTACCTGGAATGTGGGAACGGACACTAACAGTTAACGGGTTCTCTAAGGTATACAGTTACATTATCAATTTCTTTTTGTATAAACACACTCAAGAAGTGTATTATTTCATAATGATCATCAATGAAATATCATATACATTTGGGAAGGCTTTTGCAATGACTGGTTGGAGACTTGGATATATTGCTGGTCCTAAACACTTTGTGGCTGCCTGTAATAAAATTCAAAGTCAGGTAAAAATGTCACATTAAACCTACTTTAACATTTATTATTCATCTTATATCAAATATAATATATTTTCATCATATTGACACAAATGATCCCTCTTCGTTGTTGACTCAGTCAACTTCAGGTGCAAGTAGCATAGCTCAAAAAGCTGCGGTTGCTGCATTGGGAATGGGCCATGCAGGTGGAGAAGCCGTCCCTCAAATGGTCAAAGCGTTCCGTGAACGACGAGATTTTTTGGTCTCCGCATTCGGGGAATTAGATGGTGTCAAAATGTCTGAACCTCAGGTATGATTGCCTACATTTGTGGGACCATCTATTTTAAGTATTAAAAACAAAAACAGTTACCATTTTGTTTATTTCTATAAATCCCTGTTTAAATGTATCAACCATGCGCGGATATATCAGGGTTACTCTCATTAGTTCAGCATGTATATACATATATCTATAATGTGAAGTTCATTATAAAATCCTAAGTTATTGAGAGAAACAAAAATAACAAATAATGCTATAATATTTTGATCCATGGTTCTTATATTTAAAATTTTTTAATCCCATACATATGTTTGTGTGTGTTCTTGTACATTATATCATACAAATCATCACAATCTAATACTTGGGTTTTGCAGGGTGCTTTCTACCTCTTTCTTGATTTCAGCTATTACTATGGTACCGAGGTTGAGGGCTTTGGTTTGATTAAGGATTCCGAGTCTCTGTGTCGGTATTTTCTGGAAAAGGGTCAGGTAATTATGTCATAATTTCCTACCTAAAATTACCTGTTTGTTTCTTCTTTATCACTATAAGGGATTTTGTAAACTGGATTTTGCCTCGGTATGCATAACTAATCAGTTTTTGTAGCTTTCATCTACAGAACTTGTGTTTTGCTAAAATGTCTAAAATACCCTCCAACATACACAACTAGAAGAATCTTGTTGACCCAAATCTATATTTGTTATTACTATTATTTTTATTTTTTGATATTTTGTCAGGTTGCGCTTGTCCCGGGAGATGCATTTGGAGATGACACGTGCATCAGGATCTCTTATGCAGCATCTCTCTCGACTCTACAGGCAGCTGCTGAGAGAATCAAGAAAGCTATCCTCGCTCTCAAGTCTCCTGCATCTGTCTGAATTTCTTTGTCTACTCCTGGACCGAGTTAATGTATCAAGCTATATATTAAGGTTAGGGGAAATTTGTCTCTTTTGCATCCTTCAAGTGATTATGTGCTTTGCATGAAATGAAATTTGTATGTCTTTTTGATAATTGTTATAATAGAAACTTTAATTGTTGTATTTGAAGACACAATGTATATTGATTACACACACGCCCAATACTTCCATGCACAGATGACACGCGTTCCCAGCACACAAACACACACACATCATTGTTGTAGATATTGATCATACTATTATTTTTGGGATTTGTAGATGGTGTAAGAATTTTGAAGGATGAATAAGTTCTTTTAAATTTAATGATTGTTTTTTAACAATCTTATTATTTTTAATAAAAAAAATTCTTTGAAAACTTATATATCAATGAGCAAAGTTTTAAACTTTTAGATGTATCATCAAATATACAGAACGATTTGTAGCAGTTTGGGTGTGAGTTAACAAACCCGTATTACTTCCACTCGGCCTTTTACCAGGAGTTGTTTTGATTAGTCTTGTCTATAAATTGATGCAGATTGTTGTGTAGGCGACGTCCTCTAGGATGGTAGAGATTAGTACAACTTCTAATGAGGTGGAGATCACCTATGCTTCTCCCTCATTACAAGTTGGAAAGGATCACAATCATGTTCTCATTATGTTAGGTAGTGGTCACCTCTTTGTTTCTTACTAATTTGATAGTGATCACCGCATATACGAGTTTGCTACCAAACATTTACAATGTAAGTCACACAAACGCTTGTCTTGTTCAAGCTCTTGATCTTGATGTTAATGTTGCAAATTTGCACATACAAAATTCCAAACTGAAGAACACTTTTATTTATTGATTTTTAAAATTGTTGTTAAGAAATTGGGAAGGTTGTCACCTTTTAGGCAGTGAATCCTGATTTGTACAAATCTCACTCACAAAGTTTTAATCCATTATAATATGTTAAAATTAGAATTAGAGGTTTTATAGAATAATCTGACTTAAAACCAGTACAGAGTTACGCAAGACATCTTTTCTTTCTTGTTTTCTTGAACTTTTTATCATCGTCATCGTCCTCGTCCCATTTGATTAATCCATCACCTATTATTAAGAATGATCCCTTCCATTCACTAATAAAGCTTTTTAACAAAGTTCCGACTGAGAATACCTTCGGGCTGGGGTTCATTGGCTTGCCTTTGTCAGGTTCATATGACTTAAAAAATATATTTTGTTTTATTAAAATTTATACTACGTTGTCAAATGATCTTTTGCTTCATACCTTTCACCATCCTTGAAACTCTTTGATAGTTGATTTTTCTTGACTTTGTCACAACTTGATGTCGGGGCGTGAACTGATTGTCACAGCTCTCAAGGTACTATCATGCAATATTAAAGGTGACAATATCTATTAGATTTAATTAAATAATCATTTACATCAAAATTAACCAAAGTACATAAATTAAATTTAATCAAATAAAACAAAATCAAATATTCTAATTCTTGTATCTTCTTCTCTAGCATGCAACCTAAGTTTTCTTCAAATACAAGCTTGAGAATCACATCACACAATAACCTACATATGCGTTAAAAATACAACAGGTTTTGTCAATACAATGTTGAGTGAGTATAACACCAGATTTGAGACACTATATAATAATAAGTAAAAGTGCAAACTGTTCCTGTGAGATATACAGATAAGCCATAGCACATAACAGTCAAACAACTATAAAGAAAACAAACCATAAAGAAATGGCTCAACCAATCCAAATAAATAGACAATGGTTACCAAGAAAGGACTAAACCGCACCATAAAAATGGACATCGGTTGCCGAAGTAAGCAATAGCATACAAATAAGTAAGTAAGCAAATAGAAAGTTAGGCAAACTGATAAACACACAAGGATAAACAGTTGCGGTTGAGTACTAATATAAATATAAAAATATCTATGAACGCATATGCCCCCAAAACGGTTAAAATAAGTAAAAGAGGGGAGTGAAATACTCACCTTAGATTAAAGGCAAGCGAGTATAATTAAGAATAAACGAGTAAACGGATAAGCGAGTCGTCCAATACGCGTCAAACGAGATAACTTATCAGAACCTGAAACTTTGTGATATGAAACTATAAATAAAAAACGGACTTAATGCCGCTGGAATCAATTCAAACGAATGAGTAGAACTCTAGTTATGTCGAATTAAACGTTTAAGCGAGCTAGTACTGACCAGAATCTGAATAGCGAGTCGGAAGTCGGGTTTTGGTCAGTAGCCTTAAAATTTCGTTATGAGAGTAAAAGTCTTCTGGACCGAACGTTGAATCCGACCAGAAGTATGAGAAAACGTTAAGTCAAACTAGTTGACTATTTTGTTCTTTAACGAGTTTTAAACGATTTGACCAGTCAAAACCCTTCAACCACCAAAATTGATTGAAGGTTATTGACTAGGGAATATATATGAATGATTTCTATGTTTACAACTTACCCGAAAAGTGAAAGAATCAACGAAAACGATGAGTCGAAGGTCCGTACGTATGCAAAGTCAACCGGATAGGAACGTATCTTCAACCAATAAGCAAAAACCAAAGAGTTGAGGAGGGTCAGAGGAGGGTGACGGCTGAGAGTAGTGTTTTAGGGTTTAGGGATGATTTGTGGTAGAGAAATAATGATATGTTTATATAGGATACACTAAATCGATCTAAATATGGTAACTTACTCGTTTAAGACCGAATGGGTCTTTAATGATTAAATCAATGTTATAAGCTGTAAATTTCGTTCTTGATCAAGAGTTTATGTACATGGACATGTATTTTAGTTGTATTAGTTTTCTTGAAGCTTAATTCACCCGATTTATGCCTAAAATAAGTGATTTGCATGATAAAAACGAATTAGGAAACAAAATGATCCATTAATAACAAAATCGAACCAGTTAATAATAAAAAATTCGTTTTTAATATCTAAGGTAAGAAAATGGACATGTTATAATATTATATAACTTATCATGGGGCATAAGTTTCGAGATTTGGGTCAAAAATAGTCCCTGTACTTTTATAAATGCAATTTTTAGCCGTTTTAACTGATTTTAAGGGTTTTTAAGAACTATTTGGCATAAATGAAAATATGAAATTTTAAAATAATTTAAACCAAGTTAAATACCAACAAATACAAGTTTTAAATAGTTCGAAAGATCCGAATTGCGTTCTCGAATCGGTTTAAACTTAAACGAATACAAATACGAAAAATCCGAGATATTACAGTCTCCCCTACTTTAGGGAATTTCGTCCTGAAATTAAGGAAAACTTAAACATCATCGTTTTGAAACCAATTAAACTTTTAAGGAAAATATCCTAACATAGAACTTCCAATATCCGAAACAACGCTTCAAATGACAATCCGATAAGGGCACTTATATATAGGATGTACCAGCGGCGTATCCAGCATGTCCTTATCATCTCATCATTTGTACCGTTACCCAAGCCATCTAAGGTTCTAAATCATGACTCATAATTGTACTTATTATGATTTCCATGCTAGGACTTGGATAATTATGTATGCATCCATAATTACTCTTATCGCCAGACGGTCCGCTGATATAATGCTAAATATATATGTTTCCATTGTTTATTTTATTTAATATTTTAATTATTTTTGTTCGTTTTTAGTCAAGATTTGTATACTACTAACGTTTTTGTGTGTCGTAGGTTCCGGATTTGACCGTGATTAAAATGGGCGAAAAATGAGCTAAAACGTGCTGAAACAGAGATCCGTAACGCGTCAGGAAAAACCAGAACAGAGAACCGGTCAAACCGAGCCGGTCTGACCGCCCCCCTTGGAAAAGCACGCCGCGCCGCGCGAAGGGGGAAGTCCAAATGCCCTCCGCGCGGCGCCTAGGCACAACTGGGCTAGAGTTATTTCGTTTTTGCTTCTTGTCGGGCCTTGTTTTCGCTATTTAAACACCTTTAACTTAAACCTGACACACCCTGAAGGTCACCAGCCGATTTTAGGAGTTCCTGGAGCGATCTTACGAGTCTTGTGGTGATTTTGAAGGCAAGAGAACATCCGGTGCAGAGCTAGACGTTTAAGATCGAAGAATACGGGTTTTATCGCCTTTAATCTTTCGTTCTTTATTATTTGACCATGTTTCCTATTTTTATTACTTTGTTTGATTTAGACTTTATGATGCTAGGCTAAACTTATAAACTACCTTGGTCGTGATAACCTTAGTTCGGTTTGATTTTATTTGGATTTTCGTTTCGTTATTGATTTTATGTTCTAAGTAAACAGTTGAGTTTGATTTAATTGATGCGTATGATTGCTTGGTTTTGTTTGCTTGAATTTATTGTTTCACATTGCCCTTTTTGATTGTTTCATATGACAGGGTTTTGTTAGGTCATTTACTGTGTGTTCTTGACTAGTTTGTGATTAATATCGATTAAAATCATAGAAACAATAAAATCAAGTAAATAGATAAAGTGAACTGCCAGCCTAGAAAGCTGTAAGGTGATAGGTTGTTGATAGATCTTTGCTTGTCGGGATTTCTACATTTAGTTCTTCGTAAGGAGTCCGTCTATGTTTGATTGTCAGCTTAGTCTATTAAATTAATTGAGTCTGCTTTGCTATCTTTTGAATTCCGCGCTGTAAGGTAGGTTTTCGTCATAAAAGATACTTAGACATAAGCGATTAAATAACCGTAAGGAAGTTTAATATAAAACTGGTGAGTATTAAAACTTGTTAGAAATCCATAGGCGTCTTCTTGAAGTTCAAGGGTCCTGTTCGGGTTTTCTGTCAATGGTCTATTTTATGATCCCGGTTCCATAACTTGCGTTTTCCATTTAATTAATAACCGTAACTTTGGGGATTCTGGCATGGGTAGTTATTTTAATCATATGAATTAATCCAAGTTTTCTAAATTGTTTATTAGTTAAAACTAATTAGGGTTTAAGTTTTATTAATTAATTAATAAGTAATGATTATGTTTTATTATTATAACAATTAGGGTTTGTTTTATTATTATATTAATTAGTTTATTAATAGTTTAATTAAAGTAATCATTAGTTAATTATTATTAGAGTTTTAATTAATTAGTTTTAAAATCCCCTCAAATATTATTAATAAATAGTCGTGTCTTGTAATCGAGTATAATTTGCTAGTTTCGTAATTTAAAGAGTCTCGTGGATTCGATATCCGGACTTACTTAGCTGTACTAGAGTCGACCGGTTCACTTGCCGATTAGTAGTTTAAGGGTCTAGAGTATTACTTAGTGTCTAGATTAGTATAATTTTAGTTAATAATTATTTGACTACTTTTAGCACATCAAGTTTTTGGCGTCGTTGTCGGGGACTCTTGGCGATTGCTTTATTTGCGTTAATTGGACTTATTTGCTACATACGTGCTATTTGTTTTATTTTCGTTTGAGTCGTAGGAGTCTAAGTTAATTTTAGTTTAATCTTTTTGTTTAGTTTTTAATTTTAGTTTACTTACTTAGTCTGTTACGTTTTTCAGGTTTATGCCACGCCTTCATTCACAAGGACCGCCGTTGGAAAACCTGGAATTTTCTCCGTTGAAGAACGAGGCTAGCTCGTCAGCAGAGAAGCAACTGTCAGAAGCCAGTTCTACACCAAAGTCGTCACCACACAGTTCACCACCAGAAAGTCCTAGAGTCCAGCCACAAGTTCAAATGGCCGACCCAAGGACAATTGCTGCTCAAGCCTTCGATGGCTTAACCGGAAACTAGTCATGCATCGTCGTTCCCCAGATCGAAAACCCCAACTCGTGGAAGATCCCGTCATACGTCATGAACAACATCGTTCAAACTAATCAGTTTCATGGGAACGATGACGAGGATGCACCGGCTCATATTAACCGACTTTACCGCGTTTTGAAAACTTTTAATTTGCAAGGTGCTACTGAAGATGCAATTTCTTACATCTTTTTCCCTTTTCACTTGCAGGTAAAGCAGCTACTTGGCTTGACACGCAGCCACCTGGCACGTTCACCACTTGGGAAGCACTACATTCTGCATTTATCAAGAGATACTTCCCACAGGCTAAAGCAGCTGTTCTTCGCGATGAGATTCACTAGTTTCACATGGAGCCGGATGAACAATATTGTCATGCTTGGGAGCGTTTTTAGAGCTTGTTGTCTCGATGCTCACAGAATGGTCTCACACCACGGGCTCTCGTGGAGAAATTCTACAATGGGTTGAACTACGAAACCCAAGTTCGGTTCGACACGGCTGCGGGAGGAAGTTTACTGGCTAGGAAGAATGTCGCTGAATGTAACGAGATGTTTGAGAGCTTCGCTCAATCGGACCTCGCCAAAGGGCCACGACGCGGGAATTCCATTCTCGTTGGTAGTACATCCTCTTCTTCGCGAGGTGTACACCAGGTTAATCTGGATATTACTGTGGCTTCTGCTTTGGAATCACTAACCAGAGAGTGAAGGAACTTAAGACTAAGGTGGACAAATGTGAGTTTTGTAGAGGAGGACATGGTACTTTGGAGTGCCCGGTGATGAATCAGCAAGTCAATTATGTTGGTGGTCAGAATAGGTTTCCAAACAACAACTTCAACAACAATCAGAATTGGAATACCTACAAGAACCCGAATCAAAATAACTCCAACTGGTGTCCGTCGGGCGCACCACCCCGGCTACCAAAATTCTTACAATCAAGGACAAGGTCAGTATAATAATACTAATAATAACAATGACACTAATTTTCAAACTAATGTGCAGGATTCTAGTGGAGGAATGGGACGTCTAGAAGATATGATGAAGTAAATCTTGGAGAGGGATCAAGTTACACAGAAAAATTTTGCCGAACACGATATGCTTTAAAAGAATCAACAATATTCTTTGCTTGACCTTCAAAGGCCCGTTGGTGATATTGCTCGTCGTCTCGAAGAAAGACCTCAAGGACAGTTTTCGGGTTCTACTCAGACGAATCCGGCCGCTCAACAAAAAGCAATTACTACTCGTAGTGGAAGGGTTTTGGGTCCCGAGGTAGTTAAAGAAACGGGTGGAGTTGAAGAAGAGGAAGCGGTTGATGAAGAAATTGAGATGGAGGCTCCAGGTAAGTCACATAGTAAAACACCAATTATTGAGCCACAAGTTGAGAAAAACCCGGTCGTATTTCAGCCACCACCCGATATTAATATTGCCCATGTTCCTTATCCCGCTCGTCTCAAGAACCAAAAATACACAAGGGAATACGGGCATTTTCTAGATATGTTCCGACAATTAAAGATTAATCTTCCGTTTGTTGAAGCCCTCCACACATGCCAAAGTACGCGAAATTTTTAAAAGATTTACTCAAGAGAAAAGATCGGTTGGGAGAGGTTTCGTTTATTTCGCTTAGCGGAGATTGTTCGGCAGTTATGTTGAACCGGGTACCGGAAAAGTTGTCGGATCCGGGTGTGTTTACAATCCTGTGCACGTTCGGAAGTGATATGATGAGTCAGGCGTTGGCGGATTTGGGAGCGAGTATTAATCTTATGTCGTATTCGTTGTTTGAGAAGTTGGAGTTGGGTGAGCTTACACCGACTCGTATGTCGTTGTCGTTGGCGGATCGTTCGGTTAAGTATCCGCGAGGTAATATTGAGAATCTATTAGTGAAAGTTGACAAGTTTGTATTTCCGGTTGATTTTGTGGTACTTAACATGGAGGCCGACGAGAAGGTTCCCATTATTCTCGGTCGGCCGTTTTTGAGAACGGCTAAGGCTCTAATTGATGTGTATGAGGGGCGGATCACACTTCGGGTTGGTGATGAGAATGTTACTTATGATATTGCAAAGTCGATGAAGCACCCGGGTGATAGTGATGATGTTAGCGGTCCATGCCATTCGGTATATTTTCTTAACACTTTTATTCCGGGTTTTGATAAGTGTCTTGATTATATTTGTGGAAGCGATTTGGTTGGGATGGAGTTGGATGACGAGTTGACAGAAATTATGGAGGATGATGAGGAAGAATTGGTAGATGATGTTCCTTGTTCGGCGGAGATCATGGAGGTTAGTGAAATTATTTGTGAGAAAGAGGCGGAAAAACCCGCTCCGTTGGAATTAAAGGTACTTCCATCACATTTAGAGTATGCGTATCTTGAAGAGGGCTCGGACTTGCCCGTTATTGTTTCGTCTAAGTTGAGTGAGGAAAAAAAGTCAAAATTGATAGAGTTATTGAAGGTGAATAAAGGGGCGATTGCATGGAGACTTTCGGATATTCAAGGTATTAGCCCCGCTTATTGTACCCACCGGATTTTGATGGAAGATGAATATAAACCGGTGGTTCAACCCCAAAGGCGTTTAAATCCGAATATGCAAGAGGTTCAAGAAAGAGGTTCTTAAATTGTTGGATGCCGGGGTGATCTATCCGATTTCGGATTCTCCATGGGTAAGTCTGACTCAAGTTGTTCCGAAGAAAGGGGAATGACGGTTGTCATGAACGAGAAAAATGAACTTATCCCTTCACGTATGGTTACCGGTTGGTGGGTGTGTATTGACTACCGGAGGTTGAATGATGCTACTCGCAAAGACCACTTCCCGTTGCCGTTTATTGATCAGGTCAGCAATTTTATTGTTTTCTTGACGGTTTTTCAGGTTATTTTCAGATTCCTATCGCACCGGAAGACCAAGAGAAGACGACGTTAACGTGTCCGTATGGTACATATGCTTATCGTCGCATGCCCTTTGGGTTGTGTAATGCTCAACCTACCTTTCAGCGTTGTATGGTGGCAATTTTTCAAGACATGATAGAGACGTCCATGGAGGTTTTTATGGATGATTTTTCGGTGTACGGTAATTCATTCGATCATTGCTTAGTTAATCTTGAGAAAATGTTGAAGATGTGTATTGAGACGAAGTCGATGTTGAATTGGGAAAAGTGTCACTTTATGGTGACGGAAGGGATAGTCTTGGGTCATAAAATTTCAAGAGAATGTATAGAGGTGGATCGGGCGAAGATTGATACGATTAGTAGGCTTCCTCCACCGACAAATGTTAAGGCTATAAGAAGTTTTCTTGGTCATGCGGGTTTTTACAGGCGGTTTATTAAAGACTTTTCAAAGATTACCCGCCCGATGACCCGATTATTAGAGAAAGATGTCCCGTTTGTGTTCGATGAAGATTGTTTGAAGGCGTTCAAGTTTCTGAAAGATCAACTTGTAATTGCTCCTATTCTCGTGTCACCGGGTTGGAATTTACCGTTTGAGCTCATGTGCGATGCGAGTGGTTATGCGGTTGGAGCGGTTTTGGGGCAAAGGCGTGACAAACATTTTCATCCTATTTATTATGCGAGCAAGACGTTGAATGATGCCCAAGAAAACTACACCACCACCGAGAAGGAACTTTTAGCCGTTGTGTTTGCATTTGACAAGTTCCGGTCTTATCTCGTACTTTCTAAGACCACCGTTTTTACCGATCATGCGGCTTTACGTTTTCTCTTTCACAAGAAAGACGGGAAGCCCCGACTTATACGGTGGATTCTTTTACTTTCCGAGTTTGATATAGAGATTAGAGACAAGAAGGGGGCGGAGAACGTTGCAGCGGATCATCTTTCCCGTTTAGAAGATCCGAAGAGAGAAGAGATTCACGAGGAAGAAATTGGTGATAGATTCCTGCATGAATCGATTGATTTTGTTATGGCCGAAAAGCAAGGTTTGCCATGGTTCACCGATTTTGCTAATTTTTTTATCTACGGGCCTTGTGTTGAAAGGGATGACTACTCAACAAAAGAAGAAATTTTTTCGGGATGTTAATCGGTATGTTTGGGATGATCCTTTTCTTTTCAAGATTGGTGGTGACCGAATTCTTAGAAGATGCGTGTCGAAAGAAGAAGGGTTGAATATTCTGAAGCATGTTCATGAAGGTTTAACGGGTGGTCATCATGGAGCGCATGCCACGGCTCAGAAGGTATTTGATAGTGGTTTTTATTG